>NC_056729.1:636138760-636158760 GCF_019279795.1 Protopterus annectens | reverse complement strand
GTGGCTGTCCACAACCAGTACATCTCAAAGTGTTATACTTTACAAGGACTGCTGATGTCCCTCACCTTAGAAGTATGTTCAGACACCCTTCAACCTATACGTTCTGAGGCATGTGCAATAAACTCGTAATGCTATAGTAGCAATAACTAGAGAGATACGGGTTTGAATCTCAGTTCTAGCAAGTTTGTGTGTTTCGTTGTGTACCATATCTATTGGGGGGGGGTGGGTTTCGCAAAATTTTTGTGTGGTCACCTGGTACACATCCAAATGTCCACTGTATAGGACCCACTGTTGTCAACCTCTGTAGTGGTAGTTGTGGATACTCTGCAGCCCTATAAGCTGTGTGCCATGTGAAATAACTATGTAACAGTACAGACTCAAAAACAAGATAGGCGGGACTTCTAATCCTTTGATACCATTCCCCACTCAGGAATCATAGATAAACACACCCATCTAGGCATCATCCCCTATGTCACTAGGTGGGTTGCAAACTGGCTCATGCATGGAACCCACAGAGTTAAGACAGCAGGCTCTATGTTAGACTGCCAACCAGTCAAGAGTGGATTACCACAGTGTCTGGTCCTGGGTCCACCCATGTTTGTTATGAATGCCTCTGACATCCAGCCCAAAATGAAAGGACCCTGGCTGACAATGTTTGCAGACAATTGAAAGATGGATGCTATAAGGTACATCCTCATATCATGTTGACATCCTGCATAAAGTTCACACTGAGACCTCTGACTATTGTCAGAACACTGGTCTTAGGCTGAGTGGAAATTAATGTGTCACAATCCCCTGTGGAATCAATGTGGTTTCCATGAATTAACACATTGCTGGTATTCCAATAGACATAGTAGTCCTTATATGAGGTCTGGGAACACAGGTTGACAGTAACCTCTCTTATGACCACCAAATTGCTACTGTTGACAGAAATACCTTCTATGTGGCACATCTCATAACTAAGGGTGTTTCATCCAGGAAGGAAGAGGTCACTGTCTTCCTGTACTCTCCCCTTATTAGGCCAATCATCAGGTACAATGGCCCATTTGCCATGTTGCTCACTAGATACCTACAACAACTATGGAGGCTGCAAGTGTACCTCACAAATAGGACCCTATCCCTTAAACAACTGTCCTATATGGACAGAGTCCAATATCTCCAAGTATTCTCGGCCACAATTTGGCTACTTGCAGGCAATCCCTGCTTGACTGACAATGCCATATCTGGCCAGCTGTGTTAGGAATGACATATCTAGTGAAACTCCAGTCTGTATGCACACATGCCATGGATACCTCAACCTCATTACCACAATCAACAGAACATGCTGGAGGACAGGTCCATAACCCAGTGAGTGGCCACATTATGCAATATATGTTGCATACATGTCAGAGAGAGCACCTCAAAGGCCCTCTTCAAGAGAAATCTGGATGAGTGGATGGGGAATTTAACTGTCACCCTGGGCATCACTCAAGTGGCAACAGTCAATAGATGCCCTGTGAACAAATGTCAGGTGGCATGATGCTAGGATACTCCCATGGGCTAGGCTTGTCATGGCTCCATGCCCATTAGCCTGGTACACACCTATGAACACATGATCCTATGAATCTCAGTACTTGTAAATGTGTGTGTGCATTACTGTGTATACAAGTGTTTGTGAGTGTGTAAATTTGTAGGTGAAAGTACTTTGAGGCCTTTCTCACCCACTACACCCCCATTGTCATACTTTGCAAGGGCTAGTGATGTTATTCACTTTAAAGGTACCTTGTGATACTCTTCACCCTAAAGGCTCCCTGGTGCTTGTGTTAACTACATAAAACTATAGTACCAATAACTACATAGGTAGGGGATCCAATCTGAGTCCTGGCAAATGTGAGTGTGTTTGTGTGTGTGTGTGTGTGTGTGTGTGTGTGTGTGTGTGTGTGTGTGTGTGCACGTGTGTGCGCACAAGTGTTTGTAAGTGTGTATATGTGTAGGAGACCTAATTTTGAGGCCTCACTCTGCCAGTACACTGCACATTACCATACTTTACAAGGGCTGGTGATGTTGCTCACCTTAGAAGAGACATGGAACAGTCTGCATCCTACCAGCTCTGTGGTGTGTGTGGTAAATGCATATCACTGTAATAGCAATAACTAGATAGGCAGTGGTTCTAACCTCAATCTAGGCAAATTTGTGAGCGTGTGTGTGTGTGTGTGTGTGTGTGTGTGTGTGTGTGTGTGTGTGTGTGTGTGAACAGTATCCTGTGTTTGAGTGAGTACTATATCCAATGGGGGTGTGGGTTTTACATTTTTAGACTGTGGTATTCCCAGTACATGTACCAAGGTCCACTGTATGAGGCCCGCTGTCTCCATCAACTGTAGAGGTATCTGATGTGACTCTTCAGCCCAATAAGGGCTGTGATGTGTACAGGAACTATGTAACAGTATGGACTGACTGACGAGATAGGCAGGACTGCTAATCTTAGGTCTGCTAAATGTTTGTATGACTGTATCTGTGCTGGTCATTGTGTATATTTCTGTAGGATAGAGTATTCTGAGTCCATTCTCACCCAGTACATCTCCCATTGCCGTACTGTACAAGGCCCATTGATGTTGTTCACCTTAGAGGAACTGTGGAACACACTTCACTCTACAAGCTCTGTAGCACATGCAATAAATGCCTAACACTTTAGTAGCAATAACTAGATAGGTAGGGGTTCTAATCTCAGTCCTGGCAAATATGTGCGTGCAAAACCAGTATCCTGAGTGTATGTGCTTGAGTGAGGAATATATCCATTGGGTTGCCATGTTTTACAGTTTTAGGCCATCATACTCCCAGTACATGTTCTATGTTCCACTCTATGAGGGCTGCTTTTTTCATCAACCGTAGAGGTATCTGTACACACTCTGCAGACCTATAAGCCATGTGCTGTGTGCAACAGCTATGTAACAGTATGGAATGAGCAGCTAGAGAGGCAAGGCTCCTAATCACAGTACTGGCACATTTGTGTGTGTGCATTGGTGTGCATAGCAGTGTGTGGGAGTGTGTACACTCATGCATGACATTATAATGAAACCTGTCACTCCCACTAGAGCACCCATTGCCATACCTTACAAGGGTATGTGATGTTACTCATTATACATGTACTTTGGAAACTCAGCACACTATGAGGTCTGTGCCACCTGTGATAATTGCCTAATACTGTACTACCACTAACTAGATGGGTAGGGATTTCAAACCCAACACTGGAAATTGTGATCATGTGTGTGTGTGTGTGTGTGTGTGTGTGTGTGTGTGTGTGTGTGTGTGTGTGTGTGAACAGTATTCTCTGTGTGTTGGGTCAACACAACACCCTCTGGGTGTGTGGGATTTAGAAATCTGAGGTATGTTCCACCCACTACACTTACCATTGTCCATTGTACAAGAGCTGCTGACGTCAGCCACCATACACTTACCTGTATACATCCCTCAGCCCTATAAGCTATGTGGCACATGCAATAACTGTTATGCAGACCTGTTAATTGTGTACAGCTGTACCCTGGATATGACACACTCAATGTATTACCACACTGCCATACCCTTTGTAGATAATCTCTGCAGGGCCACATGCTGCTGACACACAGAAACCTAGAACACAAACAGAATGCATTATGGAGACCACATTCAGTCAGCGTTAATAACACCAATAATGCATCACGGCTGGACAGATACACACTCTGACATGTAGCCACTAAACATGCTGGCTGACAACACTTTACACAGCCTTACATTGCTAAACTGTACTAAATTCACCCTGTGCATCAGAACCATATTAGCATGGCCATGCATCGATGGTATGGATGACAGGGATGTGGCACATATATCATCATATGCACAGGGTGTGGTGTAGGTTTGCCAGAGACCTAGGCTGGGCCATTTGGTTGACATCATGTTTGTGTATTTGGAGTATGTTCATTAAATGGGCTATGCAGAGGTGGTGTGTGTAAGTCTGGAGGTGACCTGGCTATGATGGTGATGTGTGTGAATATGGATGCACACAGTCATGTCATGTGGCTGCCCTACACAGGGTTATGTTGTACAGCTGTGGACCGTACATGGCAGGGTGTAAAGTTCACCATCTCTGGCCATAGACATGGGAATTGGGCCTGCCAGGGGACCCACTGGCACCACCAGGCCCGAAGCCAGATGCAGTACTACTCCCCGATGCTGACTGCTATCTGTTGGATCCATGTCCCTGTTGGGACCAGCTTATGGCCTGCTGCATTGTGGCAAGGATAGCAACCCCCCTGCAGTCATCTGCTGGTACTGCCACTGCAAGAGTGAGAAGTCGCATGGCCACATGGACCCTCAGCTGTTTGTGGTGCTGTCCTACGTCCACATGGCTGATGGCCAACTCCAACCACATGGTCTAACACAGACAGTCCACGGTCGAGAATTGCCACCATCTCACCCAACTGTCTATCCATGACCTCAGCATAATAAGGGTGGGCATCAGCAAGATTGTGGATGTTGTCACTCATAGCAGGAAGAGTTGCATTTGTGACCCTGAGAATCTGCCTGGTGTTACATTCATTACATGCCTGTGCCTCCATGACAGTCCAAAACATGCATCTGGTGACACCTGCTGTGGCACTTGTGACAGGGGCATGATGGGCAGCAGTCCTCCTTCGAGCACCCCTGTCTGTTCGCCTGTGTGGGACCTCACATGCTATCTGGCTATGGCTGGTGTCTACAGACACACTTGCCATAGTCACCACTCTTGCATGTCCCATGCCACCACCTTTCAATGGTCCATTATCTATGGCCACTGGTGATGGGGTATGTGTGGGAATTGTGACTGTATGTGGGGATGGGGTGGACAACAGTGGGTTGCCAACCAATGGCAAACATTCAGCCCCTGACAACCCTGCCTGTGCCTCACTATGCCTATCATCATTGTCAGAGTCTGCATTGACACTGACATCAGTTTCCAAGCAGGAGGGACCCCGACCCCCATCACCACCTGTGAGAGGAAGACAATATATGTAAATTAATACCTGTAAATTATGGTTGGCTGCCAAGCACACAGACACACACACAGACACGCACACAGATACTTACAGGTGAGGTGGCACAAAGCTATTACACAGACCTCACATTACCCAAAAGGTGACATGCATGACAGACAGCCCTCAGCATCATGCATTGCAGCCATTCTTAATCCTTGTTACTAACAATATACATCTCTGGGATGCATGAGTATTGCTAGTGGATGATGTTCATTCCCCTAGCACACACTGCATCCATGTACACATTATTGCTGTTCACCTGTATAGCAGAGTGGCACCTACTACAGACCATACTTCACAACTGTACAAATCATTGAAGAATGTGTAGGTGTCTGGCACATGTTTGCTGTGTTCATCACAAACCCTATGTGTTTGTCTGACACATAACTGGGATGATATGAGGATTGATGTCACTAATTAATGACATACATTTGATTTGCAGACCTCATCACCAGCAGTGAATGTATGTTCAAACAAATTATGTTACACCAACAACCTTCTACGCTTAGTGTGGATATGATAATTGTACACACCCCTGTTAACATTCCAGGCTCTTGTATTATATAAAATGAGACCACAATATTGCATTCAAAAATATTACCCACCTTAAATGTGACATATGGCCTGTGCAATCCAATCAAGAAACAAACAAATGTTAGTTGTGAAATATACTGAGTGAGATGCGTACGATATGGTGGTTGCATAAGTGAGAGCACCCTTAAACCAATGCTTCTTTGAAGCACCTGTTAAGTGAACTACAACAGTCACTCTTCCTGGGAAGGGGTATATTAGCATGGCACATCTTGACTTGGCATTATTTTGACAGTCTTCCCTGCAAAGGTCTCCAACTCTGTCACATTACAAGGCCAGCTCATGTGCACAGCCATTGGAGGTCACATTGGAGGTTTAGTATTGGTGTTAAGTCTGGGCTTTGTCTGGCCCATTTCATACCCTTAATTGTATTCAGGTGCAGCCATTCTTAAGTAGCTTTGGATGTATTCATCAGGTCATTGTCATGTTGGAAGCTGAAACCTCTCTCCATCCTCAGCCATCTTGCAGATGCTTGATGGCTTTGATCTACACGTGAGTGTTATTTGGAACTGTTCATAATTCCCTACACCATGCCTACAGGCCTAGTTCCAGCTAATAAACAAAAAACCCAAAGCAAGGCACTGCCACCAGCGAGCTTCAACAATTGGATGGTGGTCTTCAGGTGAAGTGAGGTGTTGCTTGTGCACCACACGTAGCTTTAGGGATAGTGGCTGTAAGTTTGAACCTTGGTCTCATTACACCATTACACATTTCAACACATGCCTTTGGGAGACTTGAAGTTATGTTTTGCTATTTGTACACAGCCCTGGATGGTGTTTGGTGTGGGTAAATGCTTCCGTCTACTGACCCTACCCCATAGGTCAGACTTATGCAGAATCCGGGCGATTGTTGTCACATGTACTACACAACCACTACTTGCCAGAGATTCCTGAAACTCCTTCAGTGTTGCTGCATGTCTCCTGGCAGCCTCTCTGACCAGTTCTCAACATGTCTTTTCATCTGTTTTGGAAGGACATCTGGTTCATTTCAACAGCACTGTTGTCCCATATTTCATCCACCTTTTGATGACTGTTGCCACTGTGTTCCATGGTATATGCAATGCTGTGGTAATGTTGTTTTACCCTACTCCTGACTGATACCTTTCAAATTTGAGACCCCTTTGATGCTTTGTAAGATGTGTGCAAGCCATGGATTCTTCTGTTACAGGCAAATGAGAAAATGTCATGAATACACTGCTCGGACAGGGGACCGTTATTCAGTGTTACATTGAGTCCCTGTACTTGATGGCAGGTGTTTACCCAAGCAGAGTGAATGCTGTCAGTACATCACAAGCTGCTTTCACAATATGTTATTTGGAGAGTGTGCACACATATGTATCCAGCATATTGTAGGGTTTGTATACTCCATATTTGGTGCCCTAGCATATTTTTCTGTTTTACAAGTTAATTATTCATGTTATGGTCACATTACAGATTGGAAAAGGCATGAAATGCAATATTGTGGTCTCTCATTGTATATATCAGAACCACTTGGCATCTTTACAGGGGTGTGTACACTGTTGTATCCACTGCATAGGATTAATGTTTCATACATTTAATTACCGTAGACCGTTTGTCCCCCCATTTTGTTGGTCTCTGTTCAGACATCTTGGACTGACAGGTTGTGAGGTATGCTACAGGAATGTTACATACCCTTCAGATAGGCCCCCGTGGTGACCACTGTGATGCATTGCAGTTAACACCACCACAAGTGAACATGCACATCAAACAATATGGCTAGGTGTGACAGTTGTGTGCATGGCAAATAGCATGGCCTAAATATGCCTGGGGTATTTTCAAACCACAAGCAAACAATTCCATACTCACCAGCTACAGGCTGCTGTCCCACTTGTAGAACAGAGGGACCTAAATAGTTGTAGGAGAGAGGTACTGTCAGCAGACTCACATGTGGCCTTGGTGTGAGGTGGAAGCACCATTTCTGCACATTAACAGTACAACCTCCAATACTACAAAATATGCTGCCCATCACCATAGATGTGCACTTCTGTGCATTACAAAACCCCATCCAGAACTGCTATCTTATCTGACATATGCATGTAGATATTTAACAGATACAACTATGTATGCTACAGTACTCTAGTAATGTGCACTGTGGCCTTACATTCATGCTGCTCGTCCATTGTGTGGGTGCCACCCACCTCCACAATACTGGATTCTGGATCCTGTTATATGGTTGGGGTGGGTGCCCCAAAATTGGTGAGGTGCTCCTCAGTGGGTGTCAGTGGGGCCTGCATGGCTGGGCCCCCACCTGTGGCTAAGCGGTCCCTAGCTATGGCAGCAGCCTTCGCCGGCCATTGCATATGAGGTCGATTGCATGATGCCAGACCTGCACATAAGTTTGTATGTGCAGGCCAACATCGTTTAGCCTGTGGACTAGGTCATTCCACAGGGCGGTCCTCTCCCACAGATGTTGTTGGCTACGGCCAAACATGACTCCATGGTTATGGATGATGGTTTCTATTATGATGGCTCTCTCAGCCTCTGTATACGGTGGAAACCTAGGATGCTGCATACCACCTGGAAGACATAAACAGGGAAACACATCATAGAACCTCATACATTTGTCAACAGTATGGACAGAACTTGCACTTCAACAGTGGATATTTGTTGCCACCACTCATAACTACACCACACCCCTCTAATCTATCAGCACAATATCAGCTTGCATTGCACTCCTGGCCCTGATGTGTCATATTCCCTAAAACAATGGACAGTTAATTGCATAATCCTCTATTCTCCATTCATTTCTGTGTAGAAGGATGACAGTGGCCATCTTCCATGTGGATGGGGTGTGGATGGTGCCGAGGCTGTGTTTGACTACAGTGTTTGATGGAACTGTGAGCACATGCCTGAGTTCATGTAGGATGCAGACAGGGATGTTATCAGGCCCTATGGAGACTTGCTGTTGTTGCCTTCCAGTAGGCAATATGTACCTGCTCACCATTGAAGAGGGGAGGGGTGCGGTTGATGTGCATATCCCCCTACACGGGCAGGGGGACAGGGGGGTGATGTTCACACATAACTTGTCTGATGCAGGTTGCCTATAGCCATGGCATGTGTATATGAGGTGTGATTTACCACCAGTACAGGGTGAATTGTGTTGTTGCCTCTAAGATTGACATATGTGGAGACACCCTTGTGCTTGGCCTTGGCGGTGTGGATATGTCTGATTTGTACTCATAGTTAGCCTTACAGGGAGTCACCTGTGACCTTACATTTAGATAGAAGTGGACATGCTTCCAAGTTGTTGCCTGCATCTATGTGGCCCTGTGCAGCTAATATAGTAACCTCTTATGTGGTTTGTGTATTGCTGCTGTCCACCAAAGGGGATTACTGTACCTTGGTGAAAGCGAATTTCACAGGTCAGGTATTGCTGAGTCCATACAGCTACAGTGTATATAAAAGTGTGCACACAACCCTGTTACAATGCCTGGTCTTTGTGCTATTGTAACATGACATCACAATAACTCATTTCAAAACAATTCCCGCCTTTAATGTGACCTATAGCCTGTACAATTCAATTGAAAACATAACAATCTGTTATGGGAAAACATATGCAAATTAAAATCAGTACAATAAGCTGGCTGCAGAGTGTGCTCACCCTTAAACTGATACTTTATGGAAGCACCTGTTGAGATAATTACATCATTCAGTCATCTTGGGTCAGAGTCTATTATCATGGCACATCTTTACTTGGCAATAGTTGCCCACTCTTCCTTGCAACAGTGCTACAATTATGTCAATTTGTGAGGGCATCTCTTCTGCACAGCCCTATTCAGGTCAACCCACAGATTTTCTATTGGATGTAGGTCTGGGCACTGGCTGGCACATTCCCAAACTCTAATTTTCATCTGATGAAGCCATTCTTTTGTTGATTTGGATGTATGCTTGGGGTCATTGTCATGCTGACAGGTAAACTCCCTCTTCATCTTCATCTTCATTTTCATCTTTCTAGCGGATGACTGAAGGTTTTGGGACAAAAATGATTGGTACTTGGAACTGTTCATAATTCCCTCCACCTTGGCTAAAGACCCAGTTACAGGTTAAGAAAAGCAATCCCAAAACATTAGTTTAAGTGTGTGCACATGTATGCAACCGGCTTATAGTACGCTTTTTATGTTTTATATTTTCTCCCCTAACAGATCTGTTTGTTTTTCAATAGAATTGTGCAGGTTATGGGTCACATTCAAGGTGAGAAATGTTTTGAAATGATTTTCTGTGGTCTCATTTTCATATAGCACACAAACCTGGCATTTCAACAAGGGTGTGTACACTCTTGATATCCACTGTATGTAGGTGTTCATATAGCTGTTTGTGGTAGGCATGGACAGAGGGTCATAACACAGTTGGACACTTCTAAGATTACAACCTGATAAGCATGCCTATTCTAGTACCCATATCAGTATCAAGGCAATGCAACAACCAGTAGCTGTAGACATTTATGTCTGTTGTATATACTGAAACTGATGTTACACACATGTACAACATGCACAGCATATTTACCTGACTGCTTGCAACCCATGTCAGTTGTTTTGTACCTTCTAGCTGAACATATGCATACATACATGTGCTCAGGTGATACCTGGTATACATTTCTGTTCTATGTTAGTATGGCACACTGTATTTACAATCTTTCTTCTCAGTCATGCCTCTCATCCTGTTATAGCAGGACATCTGGACAATGGCTCACATAAATGGGTGGCAAAGGCACATCAGTATTGTCACTGTATTAATATTGCTGTAATATACAGAAGTAAGTTGATTGTACAATAGGCTTTGCCATCACAATGATAACATGGAGGATGTCTGACATTCATAACTAGGCTATTATGTTACGATGTCATTGTTCACAGACTGGCCAATGGTTTACCAGACATAACACAACTCTATGTGTAAGTGACTACAGATATCAGGCACATGTGCTTATTGTCCAGTGGAACACTGTACAGTTGAATGGTATGAACTCACTATATCACATGCAGTTCAACACACACTTCTGCAAAAGTACTTTACTATGCACATGCTCTGTATAGGTCTCTTAGATTTACAAGACAAACATGTGTATCATAATTATATTCACAGGTAGCATATGGATATGTACAATATCCCTGTAGCTAGCCTAGCAGTGGCACAGTCAGTAGTGTTTGACAGGGACTCCAGTAGCTGTCATATGTCAGCTGTCCTTTCCTGGGGTGAGTCAGGGGCCTGAGCTGTAATCTATGTCACTGCAGACAGAGCCAGATGATATGGCCATAGGTGCTGTTCAGCAGTACATCAGTACAGCAAGTCTTGTTGAGACATATTCTTTCAACCTCATATTTCCCATTATTACTACCTATTGCATTCAGTTACATGCTTACTTGTTTCACATACCTTTTTTTTGGAAAGTAGATTGAGTAATATCTTCAGGTTTGATATCTTGACTTGTAGCCTTTCTCTCTCTCACTGTATCTCTGTCTCTCTCTCTCTCTCTCTCTCTCACCTACAGGTATAGAGCTGGTGTGAATAGGTGTCAGCTTGACTTTTGTAGGTAATGCTCATGACGAGGTGATGGCCTATGCAACAGTTGGTGTTCCCCACTTGCCAATGGCATGCAGAGGAGCTGTGTAGTTATTCCAATAGCCAATATCAGGGCAACACACTCCTATAATTGAGTATTTCATGTGGGCATTGGCCGTTTACCTTGCCTGTGAGGAAGACATCCTGGTGGTGTGTGAGCTACAGTGTTGCAGACAGCAGGTGGAAATACCTCTTACAACAAGACTTGTGGAGACAGGCCAACTAAATGGTGGAGAATGTTCAAGACTTAGGGACAGAATGTGAATATTGCTGCTATATGGTTTGAATACTGCTAGTTTAACAGGGTTTGTCTGGACATGCTAGTTCTGGATGGATTTCAGTCTGACAAAGCTATGTGTCTGCATAGCTCTCAAGACTAGGGCTATCCACATAATGGCCAGAGGGTTGCCTGTTATGTTTGGTCTGTTCCCCAGACATGTGTTGTCCTTGGCAAATCAGTAGCATAATCTGGTGATTGCAATCAGTAAATGCCAATATCCATTTGTGTTTCTGACTTCATATCCCTCAGAAAAGATATTTACAACAAACCCTGTAACACCAGCAACTTTCTCAGTGTATAACAGCAATATTTCAAATATGGCCCTGCTTTTGGGCCTCTGTCCCCCAATTATGTCAGGCTTTGTCCAGATGTCATGAAGTAAGAGGTTGATAGGTATGGTCTATCATTATTTAGTGCTGTCATTCCTACTATCATCCCACACATGTTGTGAGGTATGGGTCATAAATATGAGGGCAAAGGCTGGACAACATGTTGAATCCTGTACAGTCAAGTGGCTCGTGTATATAGAATGCTCTTAGATGCTCTTGTAACAAATTTTATGTGGGGAAGAGTAAGAAGTGCCTTAAAATTAGGCTGTTAGAACATGTGAGAGATATTACTAATATGAAAGAAGAAAGTTCTATAGCTGTACATTTTAATACATTTCACCATGGGGACAATAGTGGGTTACTAGGTACTGTTTTGGAAAAGGTCTGTTTCTCAGTTTGATAGAACACTTAGAGCAATTGTTATGTAAAGAATTAATTTACATTTTAACATTTGATACTTTAGCCCCTAGGGGTTAAATGAGGAGTGTAATTGGAGGCTGTTTATTTAAATATGCAATTAAGTGGTAATTGCTTCTTGTATTTTAGGCAGTGTGTTTTGTAATGTTTTAATATGTGAAGGCTTTGGCCAAGACATCAGAGTATATTAAATATATGTGGATTACTGGCTGGTTGTTTTTCTGTTTATTATCTTCAGTCATTTTAGTTGTTTTGCTAAGAGGTTGGTGTATGTCTGGCCATTGTGTATGGCTTATCATAATTTTGTAGCAGAGTACTGGGTGCTTACTAGTTGGTCTGTGTAGGGGGCGGGCAGTTGTCAGTGGCATGGGTCCTTTTGTATTCAACTGTGCATGCTGCTCCAGTTATGGATGGTCTATCAGCAGTATATGTTTGTATGGGCATTTTGAGACATGTCCCATAACACCCCACAATTCCGGCTACACTGCGACCTGGCACAGTATATGTAGGGGTATTGTGTGACTGTTACTGAGGATATATCTGTCCACACAGCCATGATACTCTAGTATTTGTTAGGCTTAACGGTATGTAGCTGTGACTGTGGTGCAGTTGTTTGTGTGTATGCACTTTCACACTGCTATCTGTCAGTACAGTTCCATTCCTGTAGTGTGCGCTGTAGTAGCTAATGCATATGCAATTCCCCAAAGCTGCTTTGGGATAGTGATGTGTTGTCCTGATTGTAGTTTGGATGTTACTTGGTGACATGCTTGTCAGCTCAGTGTAGTTTCCCTAATGTTACATAGCTGTGCTCATAGGTCTCAACCCTGCAGGTGTTCATAGGACATACAGTTGTCTGGCTCATATATTTGGTCTGGTCCACATGACAGGAGTGTATTGCTGACAATTCAGTGGCATGATGTGTGGAATGTACTCACTACATAATAACAGGCAATTGATTTCTCAGACATCTGATATTGCATTCAACATATCATAGGACAGAAAGTGTTACTGCAGCAACTTCCACAGTTTATCTACCCAATTATTTCCAATGTGTCCCTATTTCCATACCTTTGTCACCCCACATTGTCTGGCCGGGTTCAGACTCCTAGTACTAAGGTGTTCTGGGGTATGACAGCACTGCATGTTATACAGAAATTATATATATACAGTTGTCAGTGGCACTGAAGTGATCCCGTGTTGAACTTCCTATTGCACATCCACTCGTCAAAATTTCTCTTAAAGAGGGCCAGTGAAGTGCTCTGCTTGACGTGAATGGGAAGTTTGTTCCAGATTATGGGAAGTCTCTGGGTTAGGAACCTGTCCCTCCAGCATGTTCTGTTTATTATGGTAATGAGTTAAGGTCACTGGAGCATGTAGCATGGAGGGATTGGGATTTCTTTAGGTGTAGCATATCTAGCAGTTCTGGGTCAGACATGGCTTTGCAGGTCAAGCAGAGCTCGCCTCTAAGTAGGCGATAAGAGACAGAGTATAGCTGGAGTATTTTTGAGTCTGTCCATATAGGGCATGTGTCTAAGACCTAAGATCCTCTTAGTGAGGTATTTTTGTGGCCTTTCCAGTTGTTGTAGGTGTCTAGTGAGGTACAAATCAAATGGGGCATTGTATTCTATAATAGGTCTAATGAGGGACGAGTAGAGAGGGATTATGACCTCTTTTTTCCTGGATGAGAAACCTTTTGTAATGAGATGTGCCACATAAAAGGACTTTCTGACTACAGTGACAATGTGGTTATCAAAGGAGAGGTTGCTGTCAACCTGTGTCCCCAGGTGTCTTGTCATACCTTCGGTATTTAGTGGACTACTGCCTATGTGGTAGTTCATGGGCACTGAATAGTTGCCCAATGCAATGCGTCTGAAATTCTCCAGGTGCAACTTACACTTGGAAAGACTGCAATCCAAATTTTAGCTTTCTACAGATCCCCCACCATGTCCGCAAGATTCTCACTACACTTTTCTAACCATACTGGAAAATATTAAGATACAATCAAACACCCTAATACTGGGTGATTTCAACTACCCTACCATTAACTGGGAAAACTACTCATGTACCAACATGTTTGCCCAACGGTTCTTGGAATTCATAAATTCCAGTGCCCTGGATCAATTAATCCATAGTCCCATCAGGGGCTCCAATATCCTAGACCTGGTGATTACCAACAGGAGAAATTGATGCTCCACACCTATGGTCACCCTCTCGTTGGTCAGGTCAGACCATAAGCTAATCACCCTTAACATCCACATCCATCCCCCACCGCCCCAGTAAGGAAACCTTCATAAAAAACTTCTCCAAAGCCAACTTCATGCTACTCTATTCAGAAGTGACAGACTTCATGACACCCATGCAGACGGGAACTGAAAGTTCGACTGCAGAGTCCTACACTAAGGCACTGTACGAGCACATCTACTCATGCATGAATCATGCCATCCCAAATAGAACCAAGATGTTCTCCTTCAAAAAAAGGAAGCCAATCTGGTGGTTCCCTGCTATAAACAAACTTTACAACAAAAGGAAGAAACTGTTGCAAGAAAGTGGAAAATCCCAGGATGCAAAAAACTCCCTTACCAGCCTCAGTAAGAAGTTGAGATTCCTTATAAAATCCTCCAAAGCTAGTTATGAAAATAAAATTGCCAAAGATTCCAAAGACAACCACAAGGCATTCTATAGCTATGTCAAGAATCTAAATGGCAATGCTCAAATCTGCTCTGAGCTACAACAGAACGGCATTAAATATACTGATCCCAAGGATATTGCCAATATCCTGGCAGATCGATTCAGTGCCAACTTCACCCCCCTTTCACCCCCTAAATGGCCCATCTCAATACCGGAAGATTGCAAATTCCAGTAATAATGGCCACACAGGTAAAAACGCACTGTCCAAAGCTAAGAATACAGCATCCATGGGACCAGATGACATCCTGCGCTGTGTACTACATGAACTACAAAATTAACTGGCACCTCACCTAAGTGTCATGTTTAATAATACCCTCACCTCAGGCTTCGTGCCCACTGAGTGGCACACAGCTACAGTTATTCCACTCCACAAGGGGGGATACACCTGGATCCTGGGAACTACTGCCCCATCAGTCTGATTGAGCCTGATCTGCAAGGCCATGGAACATATTATCATGGAACTTATAAATCAGGACATTGGCAACCTTCAAACACTGGACCCCACCCAGTTTGGGTTCATGAAGGGCTGATCTTGTCTCCTGAACCCGATTGACTTATTTGAATCAGTCTCCAGAGCTGTGGATGAGGGTAAGGTGGTCCACCCAGCCTATCTGGACCTCGCCAAGGCCATTGACACCATCCCCCACTCTGGAATCATAGGTAAACTTGCTAAGCTGGGCATTAATCCCTATGTCACTCAATGGGTTGCCAACTGGCTTACTGACAGAACCCACACTGTAAAAGAAGCTGACTCCAAATCCAGCTCAAGACAAGGGACAAGTGGAGTACTTCAGGGTTCAGTCCTGGGACTGCTCTTGTTTAGCATCTACTTCTCTGAAATACAGGTCAACACAATGGGACTCTGGCTAACAAAGTTCGCAGATGACTGCAAACTGGCAGTCATTATTGAATCCCCAAATGATGTGGATACTCTACAAAAAGGCCTTACAACAACAGATGCTTGGTGCCAGAGCCATGGGCTCAAGCTCAATGCCAAGAAATGTATAGTTATTCCCTTTGGGAAAAAACATGTACCTGTGAATTACTCCATAGGTGGCAGTACACTAAACACTGAAAGCATGATAACAGACTTAGGGACACAGGTGGACAGTGGTCTCACCTTCGATAACCACATTGCCACAACAGTCAGGAAATCATTCTATGTGGCACACCTCATCACTAAGGGCTTTCCATCCAGTAAAAAGGAGGTCATTGTCCAACTGTACTCATCCCCCATTAGACCCATTAAAGAATACAATGCCCCATTTGGTGTGTACCTCTCAAGACATCTGCAACAACTGGAAAGGCCGCAGAAATACCTCACCAAAAGAATCACAGGCCTAAAGCAGATGCCCTATGCTGACCACCTTAAAAAACTCCAGCTATACTCTGTCACATATCGTCTACTCAGAGGTGATCTCTGCTTAACATACAAGGCCATGTCTAACCCAGAGCTGTTGGACATGCTACACTTAAAGAAATCCCAATCCCTCAGAGCAACATGCTCCAGGGATCTAAACCTTGTCATCACAATAAACAAAACATGCTGGAGGAATACGTTCCTAACCGAGAGACTCCCCAGTCTCTGGAATAGACTGCCCATACATGTCAAGCAGAGCACCTCTTTGGCCCTCTTCAAAAGGAACCTTGATGATTGGATGGGAGAAAGGAAATTCACCCTGGGGATCACGTCAGTCACCCTAATAGACAGTGGTCCAGGGAAGTAAATAGTGTGGGAAGAAATAGCCAAGGAATTGCTATGGCTAGGCTTGTATAGGCCCTAGGGCCAAAAGCCTAGCACCAACCTATGAACTATGAAATGACAATGCACTTTTTAGCATTGAGTTTAAGGCCATGGTTCTGGCACCAGCCATTGGTGTCAGTGAGGCCTTTTTGTAGAATGTCTACATCAGTTGGAGAATCAATAATGGCTCCCAGTTTGCAATAATCTGCGAACTTGGGCAGCCAGAGTCCCTTTGTGTTGGCTTGTACTTCAGAGAAGTAGATGCCAAACAGGAGAGCCCCCAAGACCAATCCCTGTGGGACACCACTTGTAATTGGTCTGTGGTCAGATTTGGAGTCCACTACTTTTACAGTGTGGTTTCTATCAGTGAGCCATTTGGCAACCCATCTTATGACATAGGGGGTTATGCCTAGTTTACTGAGTCTATCTATGATTCCTGAGTGAGCGATAGTGTTGAAGGCCTTGGTAAGATCTAGGTAGGCTGTGTGAACTACCTTGCCCTCATCCACAGTTCTGGTGACAGACTCGAAGATGTCTATCAGGTTGAGCAGGCATTATCTACCTTCCACAAACGCAAACTGTGTGGAGTCCAGAGTTTGGAGATTCCCTATGTCCTTATTTATAAGGTCCATGATGATGCACTCCATAGCCTTACATATCAGACTCATCAGACTAATGGGGCAGTAGTTCCCAGGTCCTGTAGTCACTCCATTTTTTTGTGGAGTGGGATAACCATAGCAGTGCACCATTCGGTAGGAACAAAGCCTGAAATGAGGCTGTGATTGAACAGGGTACTCAGATGTGGTGCCTGTTCACTTTGTAGTTGATGTAGAACACAGACAGGGATATTATTAGGTCCCATGGAAGCTGTATTCCTGGCTTTGGACAGTGGAGTTTTTACCTGTGTAGCTGTGATAATAGTGACTTGGCATTCCTCAGGCATTGTGATAGGCCCTTTAGGGGGTGAAAAGGAGGTCAAGTTTGCACTGAACCTGTCAGCCAATATGTTGGCAACATCAGTTGGTTCTGTATATGTATTCCATTGTGCTGTAACTCAGAGCAGGTCTTAGTATTGCCATGTAGATTCTTGACATAAATATAGAATGCCTTGTGGTTGTCTTTAGAATCTGCAACAATTTTTGTTTTTGTAGCTAGCTTTAGAGGATTTGATGATGGATCTCAGTTTTTTGCTGAGGCTAACAAGGAAGTTTTTCCAGTCTTAGAAATTGACCCTTTTCTGCAATAGTATTTTCCTTCTGTTGTAGAGTTTGCTTATGGTGGGGGACCACCAGATTGGCTTCCTTTTTTTGGAGGAAAGTGTCTTGAATTCTGCTTGGTATTCCACGCACTTGTGTATGTGCTCATACAGTGCATTAGTGTATGATTCTGCAGTCATGTATCTATTTTTCATTTGCATGGGTGTCGTGAAGTTAGCCACCTCTGTTTTTAGAAGCCCAAAATTGGCTTTGGAGAAGTTTTTTTACGGTGGTTTCCTTTAGGGTGGGTGAGAGTGGGATGTGGATATCCATGGTGATTAGCTTGTGGTCAGATCTGACCAGGGAGGAGTTAATTACTGGTGTAGAGCAATGGTCACCCATGTTAGTAATGACCAGGTCAAGGATGTTTCTACCCATGGTGGGGGTAATAATGAGTTGGTTCAGGATGTTGGAATTAATGAATTCCAGAAAACGTTGAGCAAGTGTGTTGATACATGAATAATTTTCCCAGTTAATGGAGGGGTAGTTAAAGTCTACCAGTTTAAGGGTATTGGGTTGTGCCCTAATATTTTCCAGTGTGTTTAGGTATGTGGAGTGGGTGTCTTGGGACATGGTGGAGGATCTATAGCAGGCTACAACCTGGATTGCAGTTTTACCCAGTGTTAGTTGTACCTGAAGTATGTCTGATGCGTTATGTTGGGCTACTAGTCTGGAGGTGTGCATATCCTTTATGAATATGAAGACACCACCACCTTTAATGCTTCAGTCCAGGTTTAGGGGCTGAAAGTTGTGATATGAATTATAGCCTGGTAGTGCTGGGGTGCTCTCCAGAGCAGTGAACCAGGTCTCGGTCACTGCACAGATATCGATGTTCTCCATTTTAAAGAGTGCTTTGAGTGAGTTCATTTTGAGATTTAGACTTCTAGCATTGAGTAGCATAACCCTCAGAGTTCATTTGCTTTTAGCTGTTATGGTGGTAATTTTGTCTTCAGGACATTGCCTAAAAAAGGCACTATAGGGGTGGTAAGAGCCTTGGCCAGTATCCTGAATCCCTGGGGTGACAGGTGCAGGCCATCTCTGGTGAAGCATTGAGGTCTGTCGATCATGTCATCCCAGGCATACAGATACTGGATCACCTTAGAATGACACCAGAAACTTAGCCAATTGTTGAAGTCAATCATTTTCTACTTGTACTGTGGTATCATTCTGGGTGATGGTAGGATGCTACTCAGAGCTACAGTCATACCTGTCTAGGCTACAGGATCCAAGAGCTCCTCTATGTCTCTTTTGATGTAGTCCAGGGAGATATGTCTCAGGTCATTCACACCAACATGGACAAAGACAGAGTCATATTTGTACCTGTTGTGGAGTGACCTAAGTGCGTGCGTTATGTGGCAGATCCTGGCACCCGACAGGCAGCTGACCGTAACTTTCTCCTTATTCAACCTAGTGAGTGGGACATCAGTGTGCCTTACTATTGAGTCAACTATGACTAGTGTATTGGGTAAGTTGTTTTGCCTTATGGACTTTGGTTGAGTGGCACACTTTTTATGTGAGCTATGTGTCTCATTGTTTGTGCTGGGATGTGGTGGTTGTTTGCATTTCTGCCTTGGAGGTCTCTGTTGTTTGGTCAGATTTTTAGTGAGAGCCTCCACGGAAGTAGGTGCGTGTTTTTTGTTACTATGTGAGGGTTGTGGTGGTGTAAGTTCTGGAGGGCTATGTATTGAATGTGGTGTGATGCAGGTGTTAACCTTCTCCTCTTGACTGGCTAATTCAGTCATGGCTGGAGAGTGCTTGGTTTCCAGTTTGGCTATAAATGTACATCTCTCACAAGTCATATTGTTGGGAGGTAAGAGGAGAGGGTTGTCTGTGTACATGAGGCAGTTGTTACATTGCCTCAGTATGCCCAAGTTCACCAGGTTGACAGGAGAAAAGCAGAGGGAATTGACCTTTAGATATGCCTGGATATGTGCTCAGTATATTAAGTACTGAAGCCTTTTACAGGAAAAATGTCACTCAAAGTGTCTGAGTCTGTACAGAGCACTGCCAAACACTTGAGCTGAAGCTAATACGTAGACCCTGAAAATTTAAGGATGAAGTATTTAGGCAGATATTCTAATGTTAGGAA
>NC_056729.1:636083760-636133760 GCF_019279795.1 Protopterus annectens | reverse complement strand
CAGCTCAGTGCAGATTCCATAATGTTGTGGTATGCCCATATATTTGTAGGATGTACAGTTGTCTGGCCAATAACTTTGGTGTGGTCCCCATAACTGCTGTGTATTCCTGATGCATCAGTGGGATGATGTGAGGACTGGGTTCACTATATTATGAGAAGTAATTGAGTCCCAGACTCGTGATATTTCAGTCAATATATGTTAGGACTAACATTGGTAGTACAGCAACTTTTCCAGGTTATCTACTCACGTATGTTGGATATGCCATTATTGTCATGCATTTGTCCTTCCACTTTGTAAGGCTTGGTCCAGATTCATTACACTTAGGGGTTTCCAGTGTGCCCTTCCACTGCCAGGTTTTTGGCAGAATGTTCAGATGTTTGGCCCATACTTTGGTTCTGTTCCCCAGTTTATTTGTATTTGTCTGGTAAGTCCCTGTGATGATCCAAGGATTTATGTCAGTGAATAATGACATAACATGTCAGTTCCCATCCTCATATCTTTCAGAAGTTTCAACTGAAACACACCCTGTTGCTATATAAATGTTCGCTTATAACAGCAATATTTGAAATATGTGACTATATGTGGCCCATTTCACCTCCTTTGTACAGCCTTTGTATAGGTTTCTTGCACTAGGGTATGGCTACACTGCATGTTATATAAATACATATATATATATATATATATATATATATATATATATATATATATATATATATGTTTTTATATATTTATACGTATATATGTATGTGTGTGTATATATACATATATATATATATATATATATATATATATATATGTATGTATAAATATATATATATATATATATATATATATATATATATATATTTATATGTGTATATGTATATTATGTATCTAAGTTTTCATATATATGTCTCAATATATATATATATATATATATATATATATATATATATATATATATAGTTCCCTATCAGAAGCCTGAAACACTATAAGCTTGAAAATCAAAATCCTGAAACCAAAAGCCTGAAAATTCAAAATCCCGAAAGCCCAAAATCCTGAAACTCAAAATCCTGAAAACACAAAATGGACATACTGACGTCATTGTGGCTTTGCTATTGTTAGCCCTGTGGTGTTAGGTCATGCGTTGGGTTCAGGTGAGTGTGCGGTTGGTTTTATTTTAGGGTTAGGGGCGGTTTAAGTGAGTTAGGGTTAGGGCGCAGGTTAGGCATGTATGCAATAGTGACAAATATTGGGGTTAGGGGCGGTTTAAGTGAGTTAGGGTTAGGGCACAGGTCAGGTGAGTGTGCGATATTGACGGACCTTAGGGTTAGGGTTAGGGTCAGGGTCAGTTGGTAGATATTAGCGTCTTTATAGTGACATATTAGCATTATTTGTGTTTTCAGGATTTTGAGTTTCAGGATTTTGGGTTTTCCGGATTTTGAATTTTCAGGCTTTTGGTTTCAGGATTTTGATTTTCAAGCTTATAGTGTTTCAGGCTTCTGATAGGGAACTATATATATATATATATATATATATATAATATATATATGTGTGTGTGTGTGTGTGTGTGTGTGTGTGTGTGTGTGTGTGTGTGTGTGTGTGTGTGTGTGTGTGTGTGTGTGTGTGAGTGTGTGTGTGTGTGTGTGTGTGTGTGTGTGTGTGTGTGTGTGTGTGTGTGTGTATATATATATATATATATATATATATATATATATATATATATATATATATAAAAACACATGAATGATTTCAGAGAGTTTTCTCACTATTGTTGTATGCCTCTATTGCATGATATGTTTGAAAAAGCAGCAGAAATGCCTATAGCTCAGATGGTGTAGTGGTGCATTCCACTGACTCTAGTGCTCAGGGTCCTGAGTTTGAGAGTTGGATGTCATGTTTTTTTTCATTAATGTTGAATGACCAAACTGCATGATAAATTTGCAAAAGCAATAGTAGCTCTTGTAGCTCAGATGGTGTAGCAATTTGTTGCTGTGATTGTAGACCACAGCATCCTGGCTTTGAGACTTGACAGCGCTGATTATTTTGTTGCTGTGCAGAACAAGGGCTGACAGATACAGAGTGATTAAGGCACTTTTAAACAATTGTAAGCGGGTTTGCATGGGTTTGTGCGATGCTAAGCATTGCTAAAACACAGTTAGTCTGTTTTAGCTTCACTTAGTGTAGCTTACTGCCACTTACCCTATGCTAATTTCTTTAAAAGAAAAGGAAAAGGGGTGATAGGAAAGTGGTAAAAAAAGGGGCACTTAGAGCAAAGTACAGTATGAAAGGTAGCTAGGGATGTGAAGGACGGGTGTAGGAAAGGTCCATAGCTATCCATTAAATCTACAGCAATAGCTGTGAATGTCTACAGAAATTGGAAGTGAATTTGGACACTCAAACTCCTGAGAGGGGTGAGGACAACACTAATGTGTTGTCATGCCAGTTGGACTGGATTACATGTGTCCAGTGGACACATGTGCGAAATGGAAAGCTATGTATGGGACATCATTTTTTTTTTTTTTAAGGTGAGAGTGGGATGGTGTGGAAAAATAGTAGGTACATTTGGGGAGGTAAGTTGGGTAGGAAAACAGACAAGACAGACAAGACAGCAGACAGGGGTGGTAAATGACACATGTGGGGGGTAAATGCCTTGGATGGAGGGGCTGGTTTGGAATCAGATGCACATGAGCCCACAAATGGATACAGTGGGACTGAGGTCCCCATCCATGGGCAGTCACCACTGCATCTTCACGGGCCCAAAGGTGGCTGTGCTGGGGGCTGAACAGGAGGGGCAGGCTGACCCTCAAGTTGCACCAGGTGGCCCTCAAGCTGCTACAGCTGATCACCAAACTCTGATTGGAGGATGCTGCGCACCAATCCCTGGACCTAACTACGGGTGACAGTCTCCTCTCTGTGCCTGCTCCCGGGGGGGTGAGCCCTGTCCACTGAGGTGGTTCTACCCATAGGTGGTGCAGGACCAAGGGAAGAGGAAGGCCCAGATTGGATCCCAGATGTGCTGGGGCCCAGTGCCATGGCCAGATGAGGTGGGACAGGTGGATCCGCTGGGGTCTGCCTTCCCAGACATGCTATGGTGTTTAGGTTTTAGAAAATATGTTGGTTAGTCATTAACAACACATTTCAAGATTAGTTATAACAGCATGCATGGATGTTCCAATTGACCCCATAAGACAGTTTTGAAACAATTGCATACCAAACAGAACACATGCATACATGGAACCACAGAAGGCATTATAACAGCATGCAAGTTACATTGACAGCAACAGGCTACCAATTATAGTATTTGAATAAGGTTCATTAATATTCAAGCAATTCAATATTTGTAGAACAATAAAACACAAGTCACAATAGTAGGTTCGCAGAAAGACATACCCATTATTTATGTGTATGCATTATTGATGCAGACAGGAGTGGGGGAGAGAGAAAGATGACAATTAACAACTGTATAGGCTTCTATTTTTCACAAGTATACTGATCAGTACTCTACTCGTTACTCTCCAGGTCTTACCTCACTTTACATGTACCTATGGCCTGGGGTTGGACAGTGGAAGTGTTGTACACAGAGTATATTAGTAATGCCTTCTTACGGCTACTACAAACATTTCCTTACCTGGCAGACCTGTGGAGGAAATTTCTGTTAACAATACCTGACTTTTTCTACACATATTCACATATTCAGGGTTACATATGTGACAATGAATGGGGTGTCCTGCACTCAAGCTATGTGCATGTGCTACTGACATACTTTACCAGGATTTCTGTCACCCTGGTTATTGACAGCAATGACCACTAGCTGTGACAGTGTGACAGTTGAGGGACATGTATCGGAAAAAAGTGCTTGCTGTATGTACTTATCTTGCTGTCATTTGCAGCCTTGGGTTTGGACAGTGGAAGTGTTTTACACAGTATATTAGTAATGCCTTCTTACGGCTACTACAAACATTTCCTTACCTGGCAGACCTGTGGAGGAAATTTCTGTTAACAATACCTGACTTTTTCTACACATATTCACATATTCAGGGTTACATATGTGACACTGAATTGGGTGTCATGCACTCATGCTGTGTGGGTGTGCTATGACATACTCTGCCGGGAGTTCTATCTGTCACTCTGGTTATTGGCAGTGGTGACCACTAGCCCTGACAACGTTACAGTTGAGGGACATGTATTGGAAAAAAGCACTTGCTGTATGTACTTATCTTGTTCTCATTTTCAGCCTTGGAGTTGGACACAGCATATTAGTAAAGCCTTCCTACAGATACTACAAACATTTCATTACCTGTGAAGAAAATATCTGTTAATAGTCTCTAACACCTTCTACTAATATTCTTATCTGACAATAGGCATTCAGCTTATGACCACTGGCAGGATTTGAACCATGTCTATTTGTGCTAATAGGGTACACCACACTTGTGTTTAATCACAATGAGCTATTGAGGAATTGTTAACTCTTTCTTGACTTTTTACTCCCTACTCCTCTCTGGTTTGCACACTCTGACATTGTAGTTCTGACATTCATGCATGGCAGATAGTTCTTGTATTGTGTATTCATACTTTGACATATTACAGTCTGGAAAGAAATGGTTAACACAAAGCACTGCTGCAGGGGATGAAAGATTAGATTTTACAACTTACAATTCAGGGTTCAGATCTTGGTGAATGGCACATTTTATGTAGTTGTTCACCTGTTTTACAGCTCCACAGTCTTTGTAAGATGAGCCTCACTTCATTCTTGCTGTCAGAGCAATGGTTGCTGTGTAGAACCTGTATACATTTCTATTCCTACCACAACATAACAAAGTAAACTCAACAGTCTGGGGTTTTTACTTTTACTGAAAGTTACGGAGACCTTTATTGTTAAATATCATGTACATCACTAGTAATCTGTTAATGGTCATTTATTAATTACACACAGTACACACTTTACCTACTTGTAGGTGACATTCTACTCCTTTCTATTTATTTGCCCTGAATACTGCAAGCTAGATTTGTACTCAGCAGCCTGTTTGCATGTGCATCCATGTTTGTGACCCTCTCATCTGCAGCTGTGCAGGAGATAAACATTTATGCATATCTATCAATCACATACTCAGGCTGGACTTTGGGGAACAATAAGTGATACTGATACTTACACACTTCTGGGACATTATGTGCCCATGTGTCTGGGGTCCACTGGTTCAAGAGCTCCCTCTTCCTACCCTTGATGTCAGCATAATGGTGCTGGACCTGCTCACCAGTTCGATGGATGCCAGTAGCACTGGTGAGATCACATGTGAAATGGTCCCACGCCTCTGCTTTGTATTGTGAGCCCTGGTACTCTTCCTGCAGCAGTCTCCCTTCATGGTCTTTCACAAGGAATCCAGTCATGATCCTGGACTCCTGAATGCCCCAACACTGCACCCAAAAGTGCGTACCCTCACCAACACCATCCATAATGCTTGCATTGATCAACTACAGCTGGTTATGGCTGTATTCCCACCTGCAAGGTTTAAATAGGGCTGAATTCCCATACTTTGCCATGATTGGATGATTTTGAATATGCTGAGCTAAGCTATGCGACAGGCAAACCCGCTTAGCTAAGGTTGGCAGTGCTTAAAGGGATAGATGTTGAGCACTGCTTGCTAATGCGCACATCCGCTTAGCTTGGATACTTATTGCTTAGCATTTATATTTGAGCAATGCCTACACTAGGTTAGCATAGCTGAGCACTACTTAGCATTGCTCACATTTCATTTTATAAAGTATCAGGATTGTGGGATTGATTCCTCATTACTGACATATTATAATTTTATGTTTACCTTCCTGACATCCCCCATGTGTTTTCATTAAATTATATTCTTGAGTGACTATACTGTATGGAGCACTTGTGTTTATATGGGCGTTTAACATCCTTTCTAGACTGACGTCTCACTTTTGGACCTGCTACACTACTCTGGTTGACAAAAAACAGTTGCTACATGATTTAAGTTCACAAAAAATAATTTTGACACTACTTTCCCATAGAAAAATGAAGATGCCTGTTTTGGTACTGGAACCATGAACACCTGCATGTAAAGCCAGGACTCTAACCACTACACTATTGCAGCTTGGAAATTTCACCTGTATATTTGCATTTATCTCCTAGGGGATGTTTAAGCTATGCTAAGCGGGCGGCCATAATACGCACACCCGCTTAGCTACGCTTAAACATACCTTAGGCTAGGAAAAAAAGTTTATATTATTATTATATTATTATGTTGTATAAGTGAGTCCTGTGGTATTCTGACAACTCATTGAGGACTGCAGTCATGAAATAATGGCATTCATTTGGCTTTCAGGATTCTATCCTTCAGGGACTCCTGCTGATATGCTTCATGTTATCTATCAACTTTCTAATTGTGTGAGGGTAATTTTTCAGGCGTGTCCCTAATGTAGTATTTATTTCCCTCATCATTTGTGCCTTTGTTAACATGCACTGCTGAGAAGGAATATTGGCATACATTTGCTTTCAGACTTCTACTCTTACATGATTCATGCTGATGCATGACCTGTTCTCTATCAACTTTCTCTGTTTGTGGGGCTGTGCTTGTGCTTTTTCACTTTTGGGGGATTTATTCCCATTATGTGTGCATTTGCACACATTTCCTGCTTTGGCAGGTTATGAAAGTGTCGTATGGCACTTTAGCAATGTAGGGGGTGTGTCACAGAACCTGTCACACACCCCCTGCATTGCTTTCTTGTTGACATTTTTATTTAAGTGTCCGCGTAGATCAGAAAGATGTTAAAAGTTTGTAGGGGTGGCTGTTGTTAGCACTAATATTATGCCAGTTCGGCTTAGAAAATCCCATATGGCACTTTCTAAGTGCAGGGGGTGTGTTTCGTGTCCGTGCACTACTCGGACCATGTCCCCTCCACTCGTTCACGGTTCATGTCCATGTAGATTAAACAGCAGCGTGCCTTCATGAATATGCAAGGAGCACTGCTGTTCTAAATGGACTCTCTCCACTCTGTGCAAGAATATTCTTATTCTTGCACAGAGCTTCTTGAATCTGGGGGTCTATTTCAGTTTTTAAGGCAATGTACTTAAATTAAATTAAATATAATTTCTTTTTTTCTACAAAATGTCTTTACCTTCACCTCTGTGTTAAATAGAAGGTGCTACTATATTTGTAAAAAAGTTTGCTATGATGTGATAATTATTCTCTACATTTTTTACATAGTTTAAAGTCTTTCTTTCTAAAATTCTATAACTACCTATCTACTGTAATCTGATGTTTTTGTTTTACTCATTATGGAGCTTTTCTCCATGGGCCTTCACTGAAAATGGTTTTCTGACCCAGTGGACTTTCCCGGTCAACAAATGTCAATAAATAAATAAATAAATAAATACAAAAATAAATAAAATGTCACAAGTAAAGTTCAGATCCCTGGACCTAGTGTTTCTGGTGCTGTTTGTTTTATGCATGTGCAACATATCCATCAGGGCTGGGTCTGAGGAAGCCCGGTAAGCCAGGCAAATATCCCTTCTCAGCAGCCTATAAGAGACTGAATGCAGAGACAGAGCCTTTAGATGATCAGGGTAGGACAGGGTATTCATGCCCTGAATTCTCCTGGTGAGAAACCTTTGTGGCGTTCGAACTGTTGCAAGTCTCTGGTTAGATACATGCCAAATGGGGTACTGTATTCAATGATAGGTCTGATAATGGCCGAGTAGAATGGTACTATAGCTTCCTTGGACCTGGATGTCATACCCTTACCTATAAGTTGGACGATATAGAATGATTTTCTTACTATCTTAGCTATGTGTTGGTTGAAGGCCAGATTACTGTCTACATATGTTCCCAGATCCATTACTACTGGGTCAACTCTTAGAGACGTTTTATCAATGGAGTAATTAACTTGAGTTGACAATTTCTCACAGGACATTATAATGCATTTTTGGCACAGAGTAAATAATATTGGTACCAAGAGTAAGAAGGGAGTAAAAAACATGTTGGGTTGATTTATGGGTAGATAATCTGGACAGAAACAGATGCAGAGCCATGAATTCATTAGATGATACTTTAAGCACATCTTGAAGGACTTTAGCAAATGGTCATGTATTAAAGATAGAGAAATAATGTTCTACATGTTAGATGGGTAGTTTGAGTAGATAAATTTGCTGGCTGAGTTGTTAGCCTTTGTTATTAGTAGTAAAAATGTATCTGTAGATCATAAAGATGTTAAAAATTTGTAGGGGTGGCTGTTATTAGCAATGGCTGTACAGTTTTGATGTTTTTAATGAGATTGTGAATGGTTAGAGCTTGGGAGTATGTGGGATATTGTGGTAATCCAAGCCAGTGCAAATGTTTGAGTGCCAGAAAGTGATGTGTTTTTTGAGGGAGATGGGCAGCAAATGTAGCCACCTTATTGTAGCACAGTTCCAGTTTATGCATCTTAGTGGTTTGTAAGTTGGTAAATGTGGGTGCAGAGTAGAGTTGTGTGGGCAGAAGGAGGGTAGACACAGTATGTGTTCATGTATTTTGCTAGGCGAGGAGATAAGGATCCAGACAATAGTAGTTCTCTTATCACTGTTTATGTTTATGCTTATGTTGGAGGGGGGTAAGCTGTGAAAAACAACTGGGAAAAGCC
The DNA here is from genome assembly GCF_019279795.1 of Protopterus annectens. Taxonomy (NCBI): domain Eukaryota; kingdom Metazoa; phylum Chordata; order Ceratodontiformes; family Protopteridae; genus Protopterus; species Protopterus annectens. Next base: position 636,125,150 of record NC_056729.1, on the reverse strand, counting down.
AAAAGAAGAAGAATAAGATTAGGACTGTCAGAGGCAATGGTGAGACAGTTGCTGTTAAGGTTGCCCAATATTATTTTTTCTTGTGGAATATTGGAAGATACCTAGCAGAAGTGGTTTTCTGTGGTATTGATATTTTTACCTGGGGGTATGTCGATGCCAATAATATGGTTTCATGGTTAAGCCTGAGACGAGGATTTCAGCATTAGTAAACTGAGGAGTGTTGTGGGTTGAGCAATCAAGCTGAAGAGAATTTTTATAAAGAATGGAAATTTCCCGTTTTTTTATGTTTTCTGTCCTCTTTCATAGTGTCATAGCCTGGCTGTAGTAATTCTTCACCTTTCAGTCTGCGTCTTCCAAATCTCATATGCCTATTTTTAATACATTTATCAGCATATTATTCTCCTGCGCCCAAATGGTCAAATTTGTTTGCAGACATGGCCTATCTGTAACAAAAGTAATCAGTTTACTTATTTTCATGTCATCTGCACAGACTGCAGAACACCTCAGATGAAAAATATAGATTTGACAGGTACAACCTAAACAATTATGGGCCTAGGACAGAGCCCTGTGGGACACCCTGACTGTAACCTAGAATTTCACCTGCCCAATATCTGTATGATCCTTTCCATGTCCTATTTGTAAGCCATGCAGCTATCTTATCAGTATTACATCAGTACCTAGTTATTATAGTTTATTGATCAGTGTTTTGTGTAGGACCTTATCAAATACTGAAGTTATGTCTATATAAACTACATTGCAGCACAATTTTTCACTAGCCATTTGAAATGTCTTGACCTACTCTTCACAGATACTGAATGGCCAAAAGAACAGACTTACATATATTAAGTATGAGATGCCTTTTTCCTGGAATATTCCCTTTTCTGCAAGGTATGGTAATGTCGGAGTTGGTATATATAAGTTTGGGGGAGTGCAGGGGCACTTGCTTTCCCTGCAAATAGAAGTTTTAAGGAGAAATGTGATTTTTAAGATCTGCTTTTCTCCAGGTTTTCGTTTTTTTTTCTGGCTTTTCAGCACTTGGCATTTCAAGTGCTGACATTTCAATAGGAAGTCCAATTTTCATTTATACCTGTTATTATATTGTTATATAACTTTGTGTTAGAGGTGATTATAGATCTATTTTCAACATAAACCTGATGATATATGGTTTCACGTCCCAACCTTTCCAGTTCTGAAAATGATTTATCCAAAATATCCTTCTCTACTATTTATGATAATTCATTACTCCTCAATCTGTAAGCAGTTAATGATTATGACTTGAGTCTTCCTTCTGTCGGAGACTGCCATCTGTGGCTTCGTCCTTCATCTCCTCTGTCATCAGGGCCACTGCCACAGTCTCTTAGGACTGCTACTCCCTTCTGTTTTATGACAGACTGCTGTTCTTTGTTGTTCATCCTCTCTTTAGTATGTCAAGACTTTCACATAAAATTGTTGCCTGTAACCAGAGCCCACAATTTCTTCTTAAACCAAATTTATAGTGAAAAGAGAATTCAGTTATTTGACAGCACATAAAACTGTCGGTGAATGGATCAATTTGTGATATTCTGAGAAACCTCACACTTCGGCATTTGTCCCACCAGTGATCAGAAGAATATCTCCTTTTCTGAGTTTACAACCCCACATGTTAATGACTGAGTTATTTTAGTAGTGTTTCCTTCACCTGCATGCACTGTCAGCTCAAAACTTACCACCCAGCATATGCTAATAGTTTGACAATGATATCACAGTAAGACGTTGTCCTGTTCGATTCTCAGCTAAAGCGTCTTCTGTGTGAAGACATGCGTGAATGGGTGTACCTTCGTTGAAGGTTGTGCGTCAGGGCTGGCAACTTCGTATGTAAAAATCTACTGCCAATCATTAGCAGACCGGAGTTCCGCTGTGGCAACCCCTAACCGGGAAAAGCCAAAAGATACAACATGCATAGTGTGTTCATTTATAAATCACACCATTTCAGGAAACTTGCATCAGACTAGGGATTGAACCCAAGAAACAGCTAAGCTGGGAGGCATTCAGGGAGGTATGAAATGTGTGCAAATGAATTTTGGAACTGAAGTGTTGATTCTAGCACAGAAGAGGGGAGAATGCAAATGCCACAGTACAATAAAGCACTCAGATGTACAGAAGCCATTGGTTAAGGCTCAAATCTGACTCACAACTGTATAAAAGAAAAATAGCTTCAGACAAATGTGATTACAAATGCATTTAAGTATTCAGCTGCACTACTGTAGATTATGGTGGGATCCATTTTAAAGCAAATACAACGGTGGATTATGAGCTTAGTAGTGCAAGTGATAGTGTTGTCTTTCACTGACATTCTCACATTTTACCAGACATTGGAAGATACAGGGTGGCAGTGTGTGTCACCAAAACTGTATGGTTTAGGGTGGACAAAGCCAAGAAAGAAGATAAATAACACTGCTGAAGGTGTTGACCGTAAAGCTGTAGAGAGAGGCAGGGGCTGCTGTTGGCTGGATGCAATGTATAGCCCACAACATACATGAAAGAGGCATAATGAGGACAGGATGTGCTAGGAGCATTCTAATCAATGAAGTCATAAATGATGTGGACTGAACAGATATGTTTGGAAGTAATTAAAAGGAAAATATTTTGCTTCTAATAACAAGTATTTCATTCTGTAAGACCATACACAGCTTCTGTTTCCCTTATTTTATAAATCACATTCATTATAAGCCAGTTTTACGAATTCAAGCTTCTGTCTTGCAGAGCTGTAGATCTAAGTAAATCTTGACTCATCTTCTTTTAATTAAAAGCAATTTATTGATATATACCACTCACTGACAACTCATGAGAGGGTTGCTAGTTATTTCTGCTTATTCAACACTTTATAGATACTACAAAGGAAGGAACTGTAAACAGTTTAGTAAACCACAAGTCCCCTCAAAGACAGAAGAGCAAAGTGTGGTAAAATTGTCCAGACACTGTGGGAAAATAGCATGCGACAGAAGATTTTTTGTTTCTGTTTCCCCAACTGTGCTTTATAACCAGAAAAAAACAGGAAAGAGGGTGCATTGATCATTTTACCCCTTTCCAAATATGTAAAGAAGCTTTGTGATGTGGTTATGTTTCTAGTTAATAGCTGTCATGCACTCTGTTAATGGTACTCTCAAGGAATTTTTGAGCATAATGTTCTTTCACACTACTGAATGTTTTTAATCTAATGTGTCATCTAATGGTCTGTGAAAATCAGACACTTCATCTAAATCTGTTTTAGGCTAAGAAGTCTGACATGATTAAACTTCCTCTTTTCTTTTCATTTTCAACCAAGTATTTATTTTTCTTGGCACAGTAAAGTAATGCATGGATAATACAGCAAGCTGACTGAGGATAGGGCAATAAAAATGCACATTACAAAATGCACTGATTCACCTCATCTACAGGCTGGTGACTGAATCATCACAAACAAAAAAAAAAAAAAAAGAGTTTAGCAATTTCCTTCCTGCACATGAATAATGTATTTTATGGTAACATATGCACATATGCTACTTAAAGTATGTACTTCACTTTTTCAATAAAAGGAGATCTTGGAGGTGTTCAGCTAAGTAAGGGGTTTAAAAGAAGATACACCCACATATACTAGAATTTTAAAGAGAACAACAAAAGTAGAAAGACCAACACAAGGCTAGGAAAGGTAGGTAAGGATCAAACAACTACCTGTGAGGCCCAGCAAGTGTGTGTGTGTGTGTGTGTGTGTGTGTGTGTGTGTGTGTGTGTGTGTGTGTGTGTGTGTGTGTGTGTGTGTGTGTGTGCGTGTGTGTGTGCACTTGCACGCACGTGATGGAATACTTCAGTTTATTTAAGGGAGAAACATTTTGAAATGTAGCTGTTACAAGTTATATGCTGATTAATGTTATCATCTTGTTTAACCAATGAATGAATTATAGGTTCATAGGTTCATAGGTTGGTACTAGGCTATCGGCCCTAGGGCCTATTCAAGCCTAGCCATAACAATTATCTGGCTATTTCTTCCCACAGTATTTACTTCCCTGGACCCCTGTCTAGCAGGGCGACTGACAGGATCCCCGGGGTGAATTTCCTACCTCCCATCCAATCATCAAGGTTTCTTTTGAAGAGGGCCAAAGAGGTGCTCTGCTTGACATGTATGGGCAGTCTATTCCAGAGTCTGGGGAATCTCTGGGTCAGGAACCTATCCCTCCAGCATGTTTTGTTCATTGTGATGACAAGGTTTAGATCCCTGGAGTGTATGTCTCTGAGGGATTGGGATTTCTTTAAGTGTAGCATGTCCTACAGCTCTGGGTTTGACATGGCCTTGTATGTTAAGCAGAGATCGCCCCTGAGTAGGCGATATGCAACAGAGTATAGGTGGAGTTTTTTTTAGACAAGTTTAGAGAATTAGAAAAGATTATCAATCAATGTACATTTACAATTATGACTACAAGTAGCACAGTAGTTAAAATTTGCTTATCACTCTTACTTAGATGGGAAAAAAGTTTAGAATCACAGAGAATATTATCACATCACTGCAGCTGTTGAATGAAAGATAATCTCTGATCTACAGGTTCAAACACTAAGGCTGGAAGCTATCATGTGTAATTATGCTCTGGGGGCTTGTGCATTATCAACAATCTTCTGTGCATGGGAACATAACCACAAGATTACAAAAATAAAAAAAAATACTTTAGGCATGTTTCTCCAGGCACACAGTTGTCAACAAGGAGAGATAAACCTGGTCTAAATATTCAGAATCAGGTAGTGAGTACTGGTGTATTACAGGCATTTTATTGTAGACCTATGGTTGAACATAACATTACCAAACATTGCAAAGGGAATCATTAAACTGTTAAGGCAATAATTCTTGTTGTTTACTTTGACACTATTACAATAAAAACATTTTTATAGGGCAGCACGTCCATTGCACCCCCTAACACCCCCATATCTCTAAATATCCTAACTTTTGACATTGCATAACATTGAGGATTAAAGGGAAACCTGTGTAACTCTACGGTACCCTAATATTGGTTAAAGAACTGCATATTCTTTGAGCAAATAGAAGAACTGATTAAAGAGATTGATTCTTTATGTTTTGTTCATTTGTAGTACAATGTATATGGGTATGCCCTGTAGTATAAGAATTTAAATTCCATAAAAATTGGGATAGCATAGATGCTTCAATCTACTTACATGAGAGAGAGAGAGAATGATTTAATACAGCTAGTCTTCCTTAGTACCATCAATATGATGCAAGTAAAGAAATGAGGGACAGATAATCAGATATTTTTCCATTTTGTGTAACTGGGTTGCAAGGTAGTGCTGTGCCTGAAGAGAGGCAGAAATTAGATTGCAAGGGTTATAAAAAAGTGTTACATCACTGGAGAAAGGTTTGCACCAGTGTACAAAAGATACTAGAGAACAGAAGGCCATTTCTTTACCAGAACAAGAATTATTGTGCTAACTCCGGATGAAATTCCCATGAACTGCTTATAGGGGTTAGGTCAAGCAGACTTGCCAGGGGATTAAGAAATACCTCACCTGTGATTGTGACCAAGACAAATATGTTCACACTCCATTCATTTACAATGCATGAGGCCAAGACGTTGTGTGTGATGATTAGCTCCTTGTCATGGCAGCAGTTGGAAAATACAGAAAGATCATGTTAGAGCAATCCCCAGCTGTTATAATGCATGAGCAGCTGTTGTAAACCTTGAACAAGATTCATGTACACATGATGATATCAATGCATTGATTTTTTTTCTTTTAACTTAAGAACAACACTATGCAGATGAATGTGTTGTGGAAAGAAGTAAGGGAAGTAAATTTTAGATGGGCGTGTAGAGGCCATATTAGGGCCACTGGAAAGAAACACAGAAATGGACAGAAGACTGCAAATAGAAGTGACAATCAAATCAGAGATGCAGAAGACAGTGGGGACGGTGGTAGGGAACATATGCACAGATATCAATTTGAAGTCCTTGAACATACAAGATATGAAACACAAGTATGATACTTGAGCTACGGAAAAGTAACATGAATTATCATCAAACAGTAGTCCTGATAGCATCATAATTTGATCAATGTATCTGTACTATAATGCAAATGTCATACAAAGCACCTATGGATCCTTGGGGATATGTAAACCATCCAGTCTTACAATTTCCTCCCTACTAAGGACTTCCTTTATAAAATAAGCTGTGGTAGAATTCAAGCACAAAACTCTTAGTGAAGCACAGATCAGGTGAATATGATACATTCACAGACTGGAAACAGAAATAAAAAAAATGTCTCGAGTATTGAAACCAGCACCCTCTGCACTTTGTATCAAGCACTGCACTAACAAGGCATGTTACAGAGTGACTCAAATGCTGCATTCTCAGGGAAGCATATATCATGGGGTGCACATTAATTGAACAGCAGCAGAAATAAAAATCAAGACTCGGGGGAATTTAACCCAACACTCTCTGTACTGTATGACAAGAACTACATTAACAAGGTGAACTATGGAGCAATTCAAGAACTGGACTCTCAGGGAAGCATATATCAAATGAGTGTTACACATATAGAGAATGAATGCAGAAAACTGAGAAACAAACATACAAGCCTTAAGGAGTTAGAACCTTCTCTAGCACACTGTCACTACCAATCACTTCATGAACAAACTGAGCCATGGAAGCTTTCAGACTAAAGACATAGCCTTACATTATTTCATGTTTGCCAACTATCATGAAATGGCACTCAGCTCATTTGCATGACCAATGGCAGCTAATGCCAGTTTACATTGGATAAGAAATTTGTTAAACTTCATTATTGTTATACAAAGTGCAGTACTATTTCATGTCGTTTGTATATTGTCATCAAGAGTACCCTTTTGGGCGTGTTGCACACATTACCTCCACAAAAAGATAAATGTCTTAGAAGTCCTATTTTGGCATATATATATATATATATATATATATATATATATATATATATATATATATATATATATACAGTGTGTTCCATCATTTTTTGTCCAACTTTTAGGTTGGAAATGGGAGTATAAGACAGAGATTAAAGTGGTAAACAAGCAGGGAGTTCAACATAAGGTGAGCAAATGAGGAATGTGCAGGAAGGGGGGTGGGTAGGAGCATACCTCTCAAATTTGTAGCTCAGAATGCTGTACAAAGCCAAAACTAATGTTGGAACAAAGGCCAAAAATCAGGCATAGATTGTAAATATTGTTTTTAGCATGTAGAACATGTAGAATGTTACTACAATAATAGTTGTTGCATTATAACACATTGTCTAAAGGATATGAAGTCTGAAATTCAAATGTGTGGCATTATTTAGTGACTTCAATACCCAATATTTTAATGAAGACTAATAATTTTATGAAGAACACACAGAAATCTTGACATTTTACAAAATTTGAGACAGTTGAGAGGTATGGGCTGGATGAAAATTATTTTTGTGGGACAGGCACTGAGTTTTATTTAAAGAGAAGAGAAAGTTGGGAAACAAAATAAAGGAAGTAAAAGGAAGGTAAGAAGAGTAGGATGGGTATCAGAGAAAGACAGGCATGCAGTAATATAAGGAAAGAGGAGAACACAAGCGTGAAGGAAACATCAGAAAAACAGAGGTAAGACAATGGTGAGGGAGGATTGTTAAACTAACAGGGGTGGCCATGGACACAAAAAAGAGGGGAAGCACCAGGTTGGTGGACAGGACTGGGTGTTCACAGATGTAGTCTCTGCCAGCTGAGACCAAGTGGGAGATTACTCGTCACCTTGAGTTCTGTCTTCACTGTGTCCTGGCTTAAAAGGTAGAGCCAGTGTTGGGCATTAATTCAGCTCAACCAGTTGATGGATATTCTCTTCTATCTTGGAACATTTATGACTATAGAACACTTGTGTCATTAGGCAAAGTGTCACATGTTAATTTAACTAGCAAGGAAGTAATCCTAGTTAATGGCGATTTTTTACTGAAATCATCAGCTTTTTGGTTTGTTAAAGTCTTTCTCACAGCTATCAGCCTACCTCCAGCTCAACCTATCTTCATTGTGACAAAGTAGATACTGATTTGTGTGGGGCACAGACTTTGTGGTTATTTTGGAGTCCCCACAATTGCATGTAGCTGTAGTCTTTCCTTTTTTATGGCTGGGATGATGAGTGTCTTCATTCACTCTGTACTACACTTGACAAAATGGCTGGGATGATGAGTGTCTTCATTCACTCTGTACTACACTTGACAAAATTCCTGACTCCTCCAAGCTTTTATGTTCTATATCTATTTTTGCTCCAAGTGGATACAGTACTATGTGGGTTTATGGATCTTTATATGGATCTTTAGTGCTGCTTTTTATCTGTCTTTTTGGCTTTTATACTTTACAGAGCGTCTGTATTGAAAACTCAGACTGCATTTGTAAGAAATTGTGAATGTTTCTGCATTTAGATGGTTTTGTTTTGAGTCAACACATTGAACATTTTAATGATGTGACTAACCATATTAATTTTTTTCAGCCGTTCCCATCTGGATAGCACTGATGTTTTACTATCTAGCATATACACATCTAGCATTTATGCGTGCCATTATGTGTTCCATCCACTTTTATTTTATTTTTGGGAGACCCTTTTCTGTATGAATATAAAGTAACACTTAAGGTTTCTGCAGTGGTAGCTTTGGGAACAATTTGCCATTACTAACTGCTGAAATTAAACATAAAACTAAACCTGTATCAACCTCACTTTGAATTTGACTTCAACCATAATTGTAGCAATCAGCTTCTATACTATCTGCTTCTAGGCATACGACATTCTTTGTTAGAGTCTGAGTCTTGGTTTGTTCAAAGACCACCTAACAATGAAAACACACCAAAAACTGGCATTGTAATAGTTTATTAATAAAATTCCATTAATACATAAGAATAAGCAATGGAAATGTAACATATATCAGAGTAAAGACCAGTATTACAAAAGTAGCATTACAGCTGGTAGCATAAGAACTGCTCACTTTCCATTCCAAAACAACAGCATTAAATCCTAGTGCTCACTCTAAATACATTGCCATCCTCTGAGCCAGTGTACCATTATTCACTTCTGAATGACCAACCACAAAAAGGAGAGGAGAGGAACAGAAGAGAGGTTCAAATGAGCCTCTCTTACTCTACCCACCAGCCAAACCCTGTAGGTTGTCCTCCACCCATCACCTTAAAAATCTTTAACCAAATCCTTCCAAAATAACAACAAATGAACATCGAACAGATCCAAACCTGTATCACTCAAGTGAACTTCATCTGTCCTGCATCACGAAGCATCTGTGTTATCTGAATCCCTATACAACCCTAACTTCTTCAAAACCCTCAACACTCTATGATTAACAAACTGTCTAGCTTGCTCCAAACCCATAAAACCCATGAAACTATCCATATCCCGCCACACCAAGCTGGGAATAATTTCAGGCCATACTATAGCCATCTGCAGAAACATATGCTTCAGCTCTAATCATTTAGTAACAGTCCTCTAAAACAAGGCTCTTTTGGGTAATCAACGTAAGTCATTTATTCCCTTAATGAATAACCAACACATGGGGTACACCTAATGTTGTCTGTATCTCACTAAATTTCGCCAATAGATGCCGCTATCTGAGTCTTCAAAAAATATGCCAAGGCACCTTCCATCTGTCCTGATCCAAAACCAACATTCTTCCACTAGGCTGAATCACAGATCTCTTCTCCACTCACTAAACAAAAGACTGACCCAAAAAGACAATGGCTGCACCTTCAAATCAAGAACAAAAAGTAGACAGCTAACAAAATAATAATATGTAATGTACTATAAAAAAAGCTATAGATGACCACCTCCCCACCCAACAAATCAAATCCACTAATTTTCCTTCCTTGACATTCTAATGCAGCCCTAATCATACACACAAACTGTGCTGCAACTACAGTTTATTTTTATTTTATTTATTTTTATTTATTTTACATTTGTTTACTGGGAAAGTCTGACTGGAACAAAGTCCATTTACAGCGGAGGCCCGGGGAGAAAACCTCCATAACATAACAGTACAAATACAACAAATGACAAAAACATTTCTGTACAGAGGCATATATGCAATCAGAGCTCCATGTCTTTATATGACAACACATAATCCACGAATGACAGAAAAATTCTGTATAGTGGCATATATACAATCAAGGAGATTTTATGTACCTTAGTTTGATTTGAGTAAGCTTGGTATATAGATAGCATAACTTTGAATTCCCTATAGGTAGTACAAAGCATAAAAATAAAAGAATGGAATCTGGAAAATAATGCTATTCTGGAGATATGTCATAGCATGAGAAATAATTTGTAGGATGGTAGTTCCTGATAGGGAGTATTGGAGTAGTACAGAATATCTGATATAAGCAGTGAGTAGATGAGCTGTGGCAAGTTAGGAGGAGAGCAGAAAAGATTTTATGTGATACAGGGACAGAGCCATGATTGCAAGAGGTGTGACTTTAGTGATGTCTTGAAAAGTGAGATGGATGGTGCAGAGGGGATACTTTGGAGGAGGTTATTACATTCCCTAGCAATGGTGTGGAAGAACAGATTTTTTCCCTGCAGTGTTATTGGCTTTGGTTATGCAGGGCAGGGTTTTGTTGGATGTGCGTAGAGGGCGATTTGCAGAATATTGGTTTAGAAGTTGGTTTAAAGCTGGGGTTTTCTCAGGGTTCCTTATTATGTTGAAGGTGAGGACTAATTGGTGTTAGCTAATTAGCTGAGGGAGTTATAACTACTGTAGTTGCTTCAGGGCAAGACAGTGATGACTTCTAAAAGTGGAGTTGTTAGCGAATTTTGCAATTTTATTGTAACATGACTCTAGTTTCTTTAGGTCTGTTTTCCTGATATGAATTAGGATTGGTGATGCATACATTAGGGTAGACAAGAGGTGGGTTTGGGCAAAGGAAATTCTAGATTGGGCCGGTAGGAACTGTTTGTGTTTGTATAGGGTTCCTAGTTTCTTGTGTACCTTTGTGATGGTTTGTGAGATATGGACATTAAATTTTAGATTATCTATTTCAACCCCGAGCAGCTTAGTGTGAGGGGAGAGGGGGTTGTGGTCCCATTTTTGGAGGTGATATTGAAGGTAGGAGGTGTGGATTTGGATTTATTGGGGTAAAAAGGAGTAATTTGGTCTTGTTGGGGTTTAGAATGAGTTGGATATTGGTAATCCATTGTTCCACAGAACAGTAGGATTCTTGGGTAAGCTTTTGAAGAGTGGTTATGGGTGGGGCTAACAGATTAGGGTGGAGTTGTCTGTGTACTGTATAAGTGATGCATGCAGGGTGGAAGTATGTAATTTGTTAGTGGAAATGGTGAATAGTAGAGGACCCAGTATTGATCCTTGTGTGACGCCTATAGTAGTTGGTAATAGAGGTGATAGTGTACTTTGCCATTTAACTGATTGTTTTCTGTCAGAGAGATAGCTTCTAAACCATGAAGTAGTAGAGGAGGCAAAGGATAAGATTGACAGAGTGTCTAAGAGTAGGTTATGGGAGACCATATCAAATGCTTTTGATAGATCTAGGAGTATGACTGAGATGAATTTGTTGTTGTTTCTTAGATGGTTAATCTGATTGGTAAAGGAGAGTAGAGCAGTGGTTGTGCTATGGTTAGGGCTGAAACCATGCTGTGTGAGGGAGAGGAGGTTATGTGAGGATAAGAAGTGCATTACCTGGGTGTGAATACATTTCTCCAGAAGCTTGGAAAGGGGGGACAAGATAGCAATTGGCCGGTAGTTTGATAGTTCATAGGAGTTTCCGACTTTGTGAAGGGGAATTATATGTGACACATTCCATAGATGGGATATGTAGGTTTCTTGTATAGAGTGGTTTATAAGAATTGAGACAGTGTAGGCTAGTGATTCTGCAACTAATTCTAGACAATTTGTGGATAAACCATCTGTTGCAAGTGTGGTCAGTTTTAGTTTAGAGAGTAGATTTTTAACTGAAGAGGTTGGTACAGGTGAGAATGTGAAGGTGGGGTATGTTAGTTTGTTCTACAGTTGGGGTGGTTTTAGTGTTCTTGTTGGATAGTTTGATAGATAGTGCGAGGATAGATTCTGTGACATGATGTTTGAATTCTGAAGCTATGCTATCTGTGTTTTGGCCTTATTTCATAGTTCATGATATTTCTATCTGTCTTGGATAGTGTTATTCTTTTTCCAGTTTTTCCAGGCATCGTCTCTGGCTTTTATTAAGGCTTTTGTTGTCCTATTTAGCCATGGGGCATAGTTAACTTTAGTCCTGAGTTTCCTGATGGGAGTTAGTATATTTAGTACATTCATAAAAGTAGTATTAAAAAAAATCACCTGCCTGGTCTAAAGGTAGAGTTTTTAGTGGATTCCAGTCCTGTTGCTGGAGCATACTGTTAAGAGTTTGTGGATTGACTTTGTGCTCGTCCCTAGTTTCCTTGAATAGCATGGGTTTGGGTATTTTTGCCTGTTTACAAAGGAAGAATGTGGGGCACTAGTCACTCAATGTATCAGATAAGCAGCCCACATGATAATTTTCTGTGGGGATATTAACTAGTGTCCAGTCTAGAATGGAGGTTCTATTGGATTTTTTGTCTACTCTGATGGGTTCTTGGATTAGTTGTGAGAATCCAATTAAGTTAATATGGTTTGAGGGGTTGTTGGAGTTGCAGGCTAGCCAGTCTAAGTTTAGGTCACCTAGCAGGATGGTTTCTTGGGGTAGGTTGATTGTGGCCCATTGTAGTATCTCTTCTACTATAGGTGAGTTATTTCCTGGAGGAATATAACTACAGAGGATGTTGATAGCAGGATGGTTTCTTGGGGTAGGTTGATTGTGGCCCATTGTAGTATCTCTTCTATTATAGGTGAGTTATTTCCTGGGGGAATATAACTACAGAGGATGTTGATAGCAGGATGGTTTCTTGTGGTAGGTTGATTGCGGCCCATTGTAGTATCTCTTCTATTATAGGTGAGTTATTTCCTGGAGGAATATAACTACAGAGGATGTTGATAACAGGATGGTTTCTTGGGGTAGGTTGATTGCAGCCCATTGTAGTATCTCTTCTATTATAGGTGAGTTATTTCCTGGAGGATTATAACTACAGAGGATGTTGATAGCAGGATGGTTTCTTGGGGTAGGTTGATTGCGGCCCATTGTAGTATCTCTTCTATTATAGGTGAGTTACTTCCTGGAGGAATATAACTACAGAGGATGTTGATATCAGGATGGTTTCTTGGGGTAGGTTGAGTGTGGCCCATTGTAGTATCTCTTCTATTATAGGTGAGTTATTTCCTGGAGGAATATAACTACATAGGATGTTGATAGCAGGATGGTTTCTTGGGGTAGGTTGATTGTGGCCCATTGTAGTATCTCTTCTATTATAGGTGAGTTATTTCCTGGAGGAATATAACTACAGAGGATGCTGATAGCAGGATGGTTTCTTGGTGTAGGTTGATTGTGGCCCATTGTAGTATCTCTTCTATTATAGGTGAGTTATTTCCTGGAGGATTATAACAACAGAGGATGTTGATATCAGGATGGTTTCTCGGGGTAGGTTGATTGTGGCCCATTGTAGTATCTCTTCTATTATAGGCGATTTATTTCCTGGAGGATTATAACTACAGAGGATGTTGATAGCAGGATGGTTTCTTGGGGTAGGTTGATTGTGGCCCATTGTAGTATCGCTTCTATTATAAGGGAGTTATTTCCTGGTGAATATAACTACAGAGGATGTTGATAGCAGGATGGTTTCTTGGGGTAGGTTGATTGCGGCCTATTGTAGTATCTCTCCTATTATAGGTGAGTTATTTCCTGGAGGAATATAACTACAGAGGATGTTGATTCTCTTTTTGTTTTTAAGGGACGTAATGGAGCCTAATGTCTCTGCATTCTGGAATTTGGGAAGTGAGGTTTTTAGTGGTTGGAGGTTGAGTGTATTTTTAAATAAGATTGCAACTCCACCTCCCTTTTTGGTAACTCTATCTTGCCTTTGGATGTTATAGCCTGGGGGAAGAATTTCTTCATTTTATGTGGCAGGTTTTAGTCAGGTCTCTGTAATGGTTAATATGTCTGGGGAGTAGTGGAATATGAATGTGTGAAAGTTATGTAGTTTGATGTGCTACCTGTGTTTATATTGATAATAAGTAGGTCTGACTTGTTTTTCTGGGATAGGATTGGGTTGCTTGGAAATGGGTTGGGGTGTATGTCCCCTGAGATTAGTAGCCATTTTCTGAGGAATAGTGTGAGTTTAATGGCATAGGCTATATCTATGTGTTTTTTGGGTACTGTTAGCCTTTTGTGAGGTAGTGTGTTTGCTGTTTTGTGTATATAGAGTAATGAGTTGTTAAATAATAGGGAGCATATTACTATATTTGTGTGAGGTTGTGTGTGTGTGTGGGTGTGTGTTATGTGGTAGGTAATGTTTGTTGGTATGTTAGAGTGTATGGATGTGGTGTAAGAGAGTGGTGAGAGTAGTAGTAGTCCTAGTATGCCTTGCATGGTGTGGGAGGGGTGTACAGAGGAGGTTGTTGTGAAGTGGAGGGTGTGGTGTGGAAGTGGGAGTGGATCTGATGACTGAGGGATGGTAATAGGCTGTTGTGGAGGGGATGGGGATATATGGGCTATAAGTATAGGAACACTGGGGGTGGGTGAGATTTGGGGGCAGGGAGGGGAGCGGAGTGAGCCCGAAGGGCGAACAGAGTGGGCTAGAGCAAGAGAACCTAAAGCTGCAGACACCTATCAGTAACAGAAAGAGATTGACTGAGCAAGAAGGTAGCTTAGCCTAAAGATAAGGTAAGATAAGATTCGATAATAATTAATCTGTGGTTAGTTTCCCTAGGATGGAGTGGGAAGTTGGAAATATAGAATGGGGAGTATGCTCATCAGAAAAATATGTATTAATGTGTGTATTAGTAATATGCTTAGTGCATTTAGAGCTTGAAAAGGGTTAACACATTTTTTCTATTTCATACTGCAGATGATTTCTGACCTTGTATTGTCAGCTAAAATCTTTGCTTATGCTTGGAAATTTACTGAGAAGCAGATGATTTCTGCTTGTGTTAGGAAAATAAATGAATAGAACAATACTACTTGTATAAATGTTATGAGGCTTAGACAAGAAGTTCTGCTTGTGCTGTGAGAAAATACACAGCTGTAGAAGCTATAGATAATTAGAACAAAGACTGCTTGAAAATATGGACTGTAATCAGCATTTGCTTATGCCTGAGTTAGAAAAGTACCTTGAAATGTAACACATATATTAGAATTGTACAATAGGGGCCTGTAACGGTTTAGTACCCACCAAGGCCAGGTTGTTTTTCTCAAAATGTTTCTCACAAATCTAGTCATGTCAGCAGAAAATCTGAGTAACATCTGCTGTAGAACAATACTGAAAGTTGCGTTTGATTACGTCAGCCATAGAAGGCTATGTCTTGTAAAACAGTATAAGAATAGCATACTTCCTGTTAGTAGTTCAGCAAAATCTTGTATTTGCATGTTTTTGTCTACTTGCTGCAAGTTATTAAATCTGCCTTAACTGAACCTTACGTGCATTGGTCTTTGAAGTTTTTTCCTTTGACAGATTGGTCCTTCGGACTGGAACCCCTCACTTCGCCTCGGATCAGACAGGCCAGGTGGCTTTAAACCGTACGGGGAAGAAACCACATCGGTTCTTCTTATTTGAAAAGCCTTCCGACTGAATTGTCATACAAAAGAGGCCAGCCACTTTCTGATCTGCGACTGAAGGACGGGTTTACACGAACCAGGTGATCAATCACGAATGCTCGGGTAAGGTGAATCTACCTTTTTTTCTGTTTTAGATCAGGGACTAGATTTGTATTGTTTTGTTAAGACTTTGTTTATACAAGTCAGGGACAACAAGATTACTGTCTTGTCATAAATTAGGGAAACAGAGCAGGTAGGCAGTCATTCTGAAGAGACTATAAGAAAATCCGTGGTACCACATTAAAAAATAAGGAGTTACATAACGATTAAAAGGGTAGAACAGAATGGGTAATAATTGCACAAAAAGATCCCAAAATCCGCCGTTAACCAAAGACGCGAAATACATGCAGTCACAGCGTGCTGATAATATTAAATACTAATCAAAATGGGTTAATAAGTATGAATTTGATGATAAATTAGAAAAATCCTCACTTGCCAAACTTGTCAAACAGCTTAAAACTGATTCTAAAGGTCGGGTAAAAAAGCAACGTCAATTATTCCTCAGGCACACAGGTGGATTGAGGAAGTAAACCGTAGGGAACAAAAAAGCAATAATTCAAAAGCAATGTTTTTAGATAAGCAGGATAATAACTTAGTAATAGCATCGGCCCCTCCCCCTCTCTTACCAGAATATGAGGTGAGTGAACAAGTTAGTCCACTCCCGCGATATCCTGCTGTCACTGTAAATAGAGACACTACAAAAGTGAAACCGTTTATTAGAGATCCCGTTGAGACCAGGTCTCGAACATGGGCAGGTAATTCAAAAGGGGACCTTGAGCTATATCAAATGGGTAGGAATTCACAATCTATGAGTGAAGAAGAAATATGCCCACTTATAGAAGTGCCTAATCCTCAGGCAGGGCAAGAAGGTCAGGACCCAACTATCTTAGTGTATAGACCCTGGACTCCGGAAGACATCCGGAAAGCCACTGAGGGAATTCCCCATCCAAAAGTTAATTTTAGAAAGTTCTTAGAAGATTTGCAAGGAATGAGGCTAAGTTATAATTTAAATAGAGAAGAGGTAGAAAAAGTAGTCAGACAAATTGTGGGACCAGATTGGCACATGATTAGTGGCGACTGGAATCCCTGCGACCCTGCGCTCAGGCCCCTCCCACATAGCAGCGCAGATATAGACAACAGAGTGAAAGGCCTTACAGACCGTATCTCTGAGAAATGGAAGCCTAGGGCAGACTAGACTTGCATTAATCAATGCATCCAACAAGAAGGTGAGACTGTTGACAGATATTATGCCAGACTGTTAGAATGTTTTAACAACCATTGTGGAATGCAGGTTCCTGAAGATCAGACACACGATTCCCCATATGAGCAGCAGTTAAAGAATGCATTTTTAAAAGGCAGTATTGCACCCATAAGCAGTTTTATTACAAAGCACATGGTAGATCATCATATAAGCAGATTACAGTCATTACTTGAATATGCTAGGCATGCCGAAAGGCATTTCAATAGCAAAAAGAAAAAGAAAGCCCAAGTATTTTCTGTAGAAGATGGAGCAGAAGTTTATGTAGTACAGTCCGGGAAAAAAGGGCAAGAGAAATGCCCAGGGAAACAAACAATCTGATCAGCGATCAGAGGACTTTGAAGGGTGAAAGAAAAGGGGTGAATGTTTTAAATGCGGTAAAAAGGGACACTTGGTAAGGGATTGCAAGAAAAACAAGAAGGCAACCACGGAAGACAAGGAGGGTGAGGACTGACTATTTGATAGTCAGGAATCACTAGAAGGGGATAGCAGAGATATGACAAATGAAAATGTGATAGAGGGAATAGAGAATGTGACAGAAGAAATAGAGGAAGTGCAGGAAGTCACGGATAGTGAAGAAAATGAAATATTGGATTTAGCTTTATTGAGCTTATAGCTCTATTAAGCAGACACAAAACCAGAAGTTACACTCCTGGTAGAAGGAAGGGAAGTCAGATTCTTGTGTTACTCGGGGCCATCACAGACCCTGATACATCCCTCCAAACTGCCAGAGAACTCAGAGTAACTAGATTACATACTAGTGAAAGCAGCTAATGGACAGCTGTATCGGGAGCCCCTCTCCCATAATATTGCAAAAACTGATCCTGTTTCAGGATTGACCCAGAAAAGCAAAATTGTTGTTTCTGCAAAGTGCCCAGTGAATCTCTTGGGCAGAGACTTTATGCAGCTATTTAGTATAGCGGTAGTTCCGACTATGCAGGGTATGGAAGCACAGCGACAAATTGATACCTTTGCAGTGCAATCGGAGGGTGAAATGTTTTATTGGTGCAGCCAGGACTTGGTTACGGCTGGTCCAGGGGCAGTAACCAAAGAGTTGATGAACGTAGCCATCAGCAAGTTCCCCTTCCTTGACATTGATAAACAGCATTTGTTGCACTGTACTCTATATTATTGTAACACACCAGGACCTGATAAGGAATATGAGCAAGAATTGTTTAGAAATTGTACAAACAGATTGATATTACGTAATCTGTACTGGGACCTGGAAGGGAACAATAAAGTCAGCTGTTCATTGCCCCAGGAGTTCTTTGCACTCTATAAATCTAATCGATTACCACATGTTAGCCTAACTAAGGACAAGAATGTAAAATGGGTAGACCTAGGAGAAAAGCTTATGAGGTGGGAGAAGCAGACATAGTTAGAACTGTCAGAACAAGGAATACAAATGCAGAAGTTGAATTGGATAACTCAGACCCACCCAGCTGTACACTTGCAGTCTAGCAAGGACAGCTGATTAGTACTCCTATTGAAGGAGGAAGAGAATGCCTTACAGAATATACCAGAAACTCTCTGGTCAACAGGAAAATCAGATGTAGGACTTATTCATACAGCGGGACCAGTTACTATTACGCCAAAGTCAGCATTTAGACCACAAAAAAGACAGTATCCCTTAAGAAAAGATGCAGAGGTAGGAATCAAACCTATTATAGCAGCTTTACTTAAGGAAGGGGTGCTGGTGGAATCTCCTGATTCACCATGTAACACACCCTTATTTCCTGTTAAGAAAGCTAATGGAGAGTGGCGTATGGTCCAAGATTTACAAGCTGTAAATGACGCAGTAATACCAAGGGCAACTACGGTGCCAGACCCACACACCCTGTTGAATGATCTAAAACCTCAACAGAAATATTTTTATGTGGTAGATATCAGCAATGCGTTCTTCTCGATACCGATACACCCTGACAGCCAGTATTGGTTTGCATTCACATTTCAGGGGAAAAGGTATACATATACACAACTACCACAGGGATATTGTGAAAGTCCCACAATATTCTCACAAGAAATGGCAAGTACCTTGGTGGGATTTACCCCCACCGAGAGGTAGTCAGATTTTACTTTATGTTGATGATATCCTGCTGGCGGCCCCCACCCAGCAAGATTGTAAAGAAGATACCATAGCGCTATTACAATTTTTAGCCATTAAAGGACATAAAGTAAACAAAAATAAACTGCAGCTTTGGAAAAAGCAAGTTAAATACCTAGGATATGTAATATCCAAGGAGGGTAGGACATTAGATGAGGACAGAAAAATAGTGATTCTGCAAGCACCAAAACCCACTACCAAGAAGGAAATGATGTCCTTCCTGGGTATGACTAATTTTTATCGGAGCTGGATTCCAAACTATGCCTTGGAATCTGCACCGCTGACTAACCTGATTTATAAAAAGCCTATGGCAGCACAGGATTTGTTACAATGGACACCAGAAGCAGAATCTGCTTTCTGCAAACTGAAACAGTTAATAGCGTCCTCATTAGTTTTGGGATTACCAAACTATCATAAACGTTTTTTCCCAACTGTAGATTGTAAGCAAGGTTATATGACATCAGTGTTAACATAACAGCATGGGGACAAGCAATGCCCTATTGCTTATTATTCATCACAACTGGACCCAGAGGCATGGTCTTTACCTCACTGTGTACAAGCAGTAGTTGCAGCTGCAATGGCAGTACAGGCTTCGGCCTCAGTAGTTTTATTCCACCCTCTCACATTGAGAGTGTCTCATGCAGTCACGATTATTTTACTACAAGAGAAGGTAGCATATCTTTCCCCTGCTAGACATCTTTCCTGTATGACTATATTGTTGAGCCAACCTCATATGACAATTGAACGATGTACGACTTTGAACCCTTCTACCTTGCTCCCAACCCCTGCAGATGGCACACCACACAGCTGCCTGCAGGTGATTGAGCAAAAGATACTGCCTAGAAAAGATCTCATGGATGTCCCCTTGGATGATGCCGAGGTGACATACTATGTGGATGGCTCGTGCAAAAGGGGTCCTGCAGGACAGAACCTAGTAGGATATGCAGTAGTCTCTGATACTGACATTATAGAAGCAAAATCTTTACCACACAATTTATCTGCACAAGCAACAGAATTGATTGCCTTAACACGGGCATGTACCTTAGCAAAGGGTAAATGTGTGAACATTTTTGCTGACAGCCAGTATGCTTTTCTACTGTACATGTTTTTGCGCAACAGTGGAAAAATCGAGGAATGATAACATCTACTGGCAAACCAATCAATCATGCACAGTTTATTTTAGATCTTTTAGAATCTATTCAGTTACCTCAGAAAGTAGCTATTTGTAAATGCACAGCTCATACCAAGCAACAGGACAGGATTTCAAAAGGTAATGCGAGAGCTGATACAGCTGCAAAATAGGCAGCTTCAGAAGTATTTCTTTTGAATGAGGAATTACAACCGTCTGAAATTCTGGACTTAGAAATGTTAAAGACAATGCATACACTTACTACGCAAGTTGAAAAACAAAGATTGGTAAAATGAGGAGCAATTCTCGAAAAGGGGCTGTACATCTCTAAAGAAGGGAAACCGATATTGCCATCTAATTTGTTTAGATATGCAGCTTTGTTGAGCCATGGGCAGTGCCATGTCTCAACAGGGGGGATGGTACAGCTAGTGAACCAAGTGTTCATGACATACGGATTCTTAAACTACTCTAAAAAATTTTGTTTGATGTGTCACGTTTGTAATAAACATCATGCACAAGGGGCGTTAAAGCCCAAGCAAGGGAGTTTCCCCTACACCACCATATCCGTTTCATACTATCTGTATGGATTTTATAGAATTGAACAAATGTGAAAATAAGAAGTATTGTCTTGTCATTGTAAATATGTTTTCCAGATGGGTGGAAGCCTTTCCAACTAAAAATCCAGACGTGGCAACGGTGGCAAAAGTTCTCGTTAAAGAAATCATCCCTAGATTCGGCATTCCAGAAAGGATCTACAGTGACAATGGCACACACTTCGTAAACCAGACCATACAACAGTTAAGTAAACATTTTGGTATTTCTTTAAAAAATCATTGTGCATATCACCCACAATCTGCAGGGTTAGTAGAGAGGCATAATGGGATTTTAAAGAGTAAGCTAAGGAAGTTAATAGTAGAAACACAGAGAAATTGGGTGTACTGTCTGCCCCTGGCACTGTTGAGCATGAGAACTGTTCTGAATGCAAAAGGATTGACTCCTTTTGAAAAAGTATTTGGAAGGGCTTATTATATACCTCAGTGGAAATCTCTCATGCCCGCAGACCAGGAAGCTGACAGTATACTAGCTGACTATATGAGAAACCTGTTGAATTCTAAACATCTGCTGCAGTCAAATTCTGTTTTAGATAAAGAACAAACCAGACCGTCAGAAGTGGCAGTGCCTCCGGGTACCTGAATCTGGGTGAAGGCAGTAAAGAAGAAGAATTGGGCATCACCAAAGTGGGAAAATCCATATCAAGTGCTTCTGTCGACACCCACTGCAGTCAAGATAGCGGAGCATGCCTCCTGGATCCACCTGACGCACTGCAAACTAGTCAAAAACTTTGAACTGGACAAAAATCTTGGCACATGCCAAGAGTAAAAATGATAGAGTCCAGAAGAAACAGGAATGCAGAACAACCCTTTCCTCAGAAGTATTGCATAATCATCCTGTTAACTGTATTCATGACAATAATCTTTTTGTTGTGGCCTTTCCTTTTCCCAGCCACACAGACTGAACTAAATAAACGTGAAGCTTTACTCATAGACTGGCATCCAAACTTTAACACTTACCAGGCAATTAAATATGTGTATGCTGAGACTTTTAATGTTTCGAATTGCTGGATTTGCACAGCTTTGCTGACAGCATACGGGGGGGTGGGGTGGTTATTAATGACTACGGTCCCCCTAAGGGTCAATGAGACCTGGGAAAACTTGATTTATGATACCTCAACCATTACATCACAAGATAAAATAGCATTGAACTTGTCTGTTCCACAAAAGGGAACTGTGTGTTTTTATAAAAATGATACTGTTCAGGTGGGTTGGAGCAATTGCAATGTGACTGTTCCTTATAAATGTTACACTAAAGGTAACAATGCAGATTTTTATTGTAATACAAATTATGATTCATTTCTTGGATTGATGCACAAAACACTTGAAGTAAAACATAATTCTGTTCTTTATAAACAACTGTCTATAATTGATAAAAAAAATGTTTCATGCAGGGCAAGTGTATATTCGCAGTAAGGTTACTACTAAAGTAGAGGACTGTTATTTTGTGTGTGGCAGAAAGGCATACAAATGGTTACCTGAGAATTGGTTCGGCAGTTGTTTTTTGGGCTACAATTACAATTACAATCCCGAGGCTTCTGGATGGCCCGAGGAAACTAATAATTAATTCTACTGGAAGGCTTGTGTTTACAAGTTGAGATTTCCCAGGACTGATTTGAGCTTTAGCTGAAAATTGCATCAGAACCGAAGGCGGTGGTGGTGGTGGTGTGGGGTGCAAACCCAAGGCTTGTGGATAGCCTGAGCAAACTAATAATTAATTCTACTGGAAGGCTTGTGTTTACAAGTTGAGGTTTCCCAGGGCTGATTTTAACTTTAGCTGAAAAGTGCTTCAGAACCGAAGGCGGTGGTGGTGGTGGGGGCGGGGGCACAATCCCGAGGCTTGTGGATGACCCGAGCAAACTGATAATTAATTCTACTGGAAGGCTTGTATTTACAAGTTGAGATTTCCCAGGGCTGATTTGAGCTTTAGCTGTAAATTGCTTCAGAACCAAAGGCGGTGGTGGTGGTGGTGGTGGTGGGGGCGCAATCCCAAGGCTTGTGGGTGGCCCGAGCAAACTAATGATTAATTCTACTAGAAGGCTTGTGTTTACAAGTTGAGATTTCCTAGGGTTGATTTGAGCTTTAGCTGACAATCGCTTCAGAACCGAAGGCAGTGGTGGTGGTGGTGGTGGTGGGGTCGCAATCCCGAGGCTTGTGGATGGTCCAAGAAAAAGTGAGCACAGACAGCAGACTAAGGGAAGCTCCTTCAGGTTGGGACTATATTACATTTTACAGCCTTCCCATTACCCAAAAAAGAAAACCAAATCATCCAACACACTGCCTTGCACCTTCTGCAACTGCCTAACCCACACCACTGGACAGAACAAGCATTCAGCATCACTGTGGAGCACAACCTGCTGACCCTTCTATACCTGGTCTGATTTTTGAATGGCATAACCATATCACTACAGATGAATCAGTAATACAAGTGTAATAAATAATGAGAAACAGCAGGAGACTTCTGAAACAAAAAAAACTACCAGTTGAAACCAACACCACAAAAAAATGAAATAAAATGACCAGTGATTTTTAGAGCTTTCGTACTTTTAATCTTAGAACTTCCTCAGAATAAATAAACTTACAACAGTCATACAGTTTATAATCAGTAAAAATCACATGGTTACACCAGTCTACCAATAAAAACAATCTAATTATAGTGTTCCAATCAAAAAGCACAAAAGGTGTGCTTCATTTCCTTACTGGTAGTTATAAAAAACAAATCTATGACAAATGTATAAATAAATGGCTGTCTAAAAAATAATTGAATACAAAAAGTGACAATTACTATTAAATACCAGATGTTTATGAAGTTTAAAATTTTTAATGGTCAAGTCATCAGACTCAATTGTTTTTTCATTTTAGTAATACAAATGTCCCTCCATTAAAAAGTCCCCCCAAACTGCCCTCACTCTAAATGCCCCTCATACATAAAAACTGCCAATGCCACCCACATAACATCATCTGCTTGACTGGATGCCAGAGTATACAAACCTATCAATAAAACCTGCAATTTCTGGTTATTCAGTGGAAAATGACTATCCACTCTTGGGCCCCAAACTCTCTGCCATATTTTGACTAACCTACTCACCACTCATGCTTTCATAAAATCCTTCAAACTTGGCAACCTAGCAGCTGTACTGAGAACCGTTAAGTGCACTTTAATTGATCTTACTGCCTCACCCCCCCAAAAAAAACATCGACGAACAACATACCTTATCAGCAAAACAACTGGTCACGTCCTATCACTCATCTGCAACTGCCTGACAGACCCTGAAAATGCAGCTACCACTGTAAAATTCAACCATGACTTCTGGATCAACCAACCCAGTACACCTCTCCAAGGTTCCATATATACTGCTGCAATACCACTGATTTTTTTGTCTTATGCCCAGAACTAGGTAACAAAACCCACTAATCTGAAGATGAATAAGACTATCAGCTACCTCATTAAAATGTCCAGGTACTTGCCTGGCCAAAAAGCTAAAATCAATTAACAAATTCTGCTACATTAACTTCTGCAGCATCAACAAAACCAAAACTGATCTCATTGCTTCGTGCCAAAACCTGTACCACTGTTTTGTTGCCAGAAAAAAAATATTTTCCTGTAATCTCTTCCTCCAAACCACATATACTACCAAAACTGGCATAAGCTCCAAAAAATTCACATCTCTTCTCCATACCTCTGGCTACTCATCAGGTCAATGCACCACATACCACTTTCCATAAAAGTATGCCCCCATGTCATGAACTCCTGACACATCTGTAAACAAGCTTAGCTCCACATCCTTCACCCAATCCTCCTGCCAAAGTGACACCCTATTAAAACATGATAGAAACACTGTCCATAATGAAAAATCTACCTTCACCATCTGTGGAACCCTAACCAAAGGTGCCCATCCTGTCATCCTCTAAACAGATTTGGAAATGATCTACAAAAGCCCTACAAGGACTTATCCCCTACATGCAAAATTCATCAGACCAAGCAACTCCATCACATCCCTAATACACATCTTCTTTCTCCTTCCAAATGACTCATGCTTACTCTTCAACTTATCTAACTTGTCAGCTAGTAAACAAAATAACTGCTTCTTTATACCCACTGTGAATCCCCAAAAATCAGCACCTGACTTGACCATTTAAGCAAGCTTATCCTGCAATAATGGTATGCCCAATTTCCTGCATGTCTAATGAAATGCCACCTTACTTGCCTCAGCACACTGCCTACCCTCACTAATCAATAGGAAATCATCCAAATAATGGACTGTCCTATGACTGCGAACCCTCTTCTGCCAAAAACACTGCAACACCAAGCTGAGATTCTTGAATGTGGCACAAGCAACCACACAGCCCATTGGCATCGCCTTGTCAAAATAGTATTGCCCATTTACACACATACAAAGCAATGTCCAATTCACACACATACCAAGGAATGTCTTCTACACCCTTCTGATCAGTAGAAGCCAAAAACCACCTCAGTATCCATTTTGACCAACCATGGGTCCTGAAATTCCCTGATTAGACACACAGCATTCTCCAAAGAAGCATATTGCATATTGCAGCTGGGCATCCAATCTGCTGATGAAATCATATACCGAACCCCCATCTGGGTAAGATAAATGTTGAATCAGCATAAATTCACCTAGCTTCTTCTTAGGAACTAAACCAAATGGAGAAATGAGATAACTTTTGAAAGGCAGCACATCAAAAGGATCTAACACTATGCCATCCTTAACTTCCTTAAACAATTTATGAACAATATGTTCCTTTCCCTTGACTGATTTAGATTGTGACAGGCATCCTCTATCCCCTGCTCCTGATGTAATGGGAAATCCCTCCAGAAAGCCTTCAACCATCTTCTGCACTGCCTCAACATCAGGAAAAACATGCAACTGGGCTTCCAGCACTGTTACATTAATGGGTGAATGAGATGGTTTGCCTCCCTGACTGCCCCTGAGTAGACATAATTCCTCTTTGCCCACAAAATTATTCTGACTTCTAAAGTTGTGCTGTTCAACATTAGGCTGCCTGACCTCATCCTGTATTGACAAAGAGGCCTGCCCAAACACCTCTTCTGTTCACCAGCAATTCAATGCTGCACGATTGTCCCCAAACCCAGAACACATCATGCTTAAACCTACACACTGGTTTAGAACATCTACCACTGTTAAAAGCCAGCAAGTCCCTACATTATCCCTAGAATCTCTTAACTGCCTACCTTGTTCCCCCTGCACTGTCCAACATTATTGCAAAAACCAAATGTCATCATGCCTGTTTTCTGAAACCAAGATTCTGTAGACTGCTTTTCATTTATGTAACTGCTGGTCATACGACAACCAGGCATTACCTGCACTCAGCCTCTGTGTCCTTTGAATAATAAGAAAATATGCAAACAAGGGCAGGACCTGTGATGCATCCTTATGTAGCACTACTGCCATGTACTATGCAAATCCAAGGACCCAGTTGTCCCAAGTCCATACCCTCAACTTGCTTGGCCTCCACCTACCCAAGGGAACCAATACAGCTACCAAATCCTTAGTTCCTGGACCTTCTGACTTGGCCAATCTCTGCACCTCCTTCTGTATCAATCATGTCAAATTTGTCAACAAAATCCCCCCTCCACAGCTTCTCTTTCACATCCAAAGTAATGTGGGGTGTAATAAACATCCAAGACCCTCCTTCAAGGAAAGTTTGGGTCACCAACCAGTCTCCAGGTTGAGCACCCATATCCAAAACACCAGCCTCAAGAATATGTCACAAGTTCTGCCCTGTCTACTCTGAAACAACTCTATGCCATCTTCTCCTTTGCCATTACTTATGCCCCCCCACAACCAAATGACTCCTCGCTTCTTGAACTTGACTGTCAAAAGCCCCTAATTCCTGAAGCTCAGAACTCTCCAGTCCTCCTAATCTCAACTAATCTACCAGCCTCTAACCTGCCATCTAATGCACTAACCATATCATGATCAATATCAGTATTACCTGAAGATGGCTGGGGCTCCACTGCCAGAACTCCAGTGGCCTCTTTTTTCACCACTCCCATTTATTTCCTCAATCTCTTCCCCATCATATCGCTCCTATGCTTCACTGGTGCCTTATATTTTCTCCCACCTCTCGTGGGTGTCTGTGTGGCCAGCTCCATAGATATCTCCCCTCTTAACTGCCCATGATTCCTTCAAGTATTGCACCTTGACCACCTGCAAGACAACAGAAGTAATTAGTACCCAAATGTACCAACCACCCTGCATCACATATAGACTTCCCAAACCTCACATGATATTCTCCCCCACACTCCTTGCTAACGTACCCTCCTGACAAAAACTGCTAACTAACCCCTTATCAGCCTGCTTGTTCTGTGCTGCTAATACCTTACTATAAACATTTGCCACCAACATAAAATGAACCACATCTGCCTACTATGCTTAACAGTGCCTGCTGAACTTCCTATGCACTTACCAGCCTCTTATTGCTTTATTTTCTATGCATAAATCCCCCAATAATTCTTCAAAGCACTCAAACCCCCATGACCCACACCTGTGCCTTAAAACTGAACCTAAATGAAATGGGAGTCATGGAAGTGTTGTAAGTAGAGCCCCACCCCACCTCCATTGCTCATTGTCTCTTCTGGCAATAGCTGACAAGTTTCATATACATATTGTTCTGCGATGGGTCAATTGATTAGGATAGATACGGGATAAGTGATGGAATTGGCAGCAGTTCTTAAGAAGTCATTAGGGAGCTGGTCAATTGCTAGCCAGGTAGGTTTTAGTTTTGATAGGAGGTTTTTGATATAAGATGTTTGTATGGGTTTAAAAGAGAAGTAGTTGGGATTAGAGTTAGTGGAGGTAGGCACTGTAAGTGGTTGATTAGATAGTTGTTTAAAGGTGAGGTGATAGTTGGGATGAAATGAGAGTTAAATTGGGATGTTAAGCATATGGTGCTGTTTGTTGTAGATGGTGCAGTAGTAGAGGTTTTGCCAGGGTTGAGGAGGTAGTTAATGTTTTGCCAAAATTTTTGTGGGTTATTTATGTGTTTTTGCTGACAGGCTAGAAAATAAGATTTTTGTCAGATAATATTTGCTTCTTAGTTAGGTTTCTTAGTTGTTTGTAAGAGGTGAGGCTTTCTGAGGTTTCGGAGGTTTGATAAGCAATCCAGGCTCTATCTCTTTGTTTAATTAGAGATTTATCATCTTTGGTTATCCAAAGTAGGTTTTTGGCTATGGAGTGTATTTTTCTTGTTGAAGTGAGGGTATTAAGGATGCTGAGGAAGGTATCATTAAATATTGTACAGCTTGGTCTAGATGGAGTGATTTTAGAGGTGGCTAATTGCAGTTTTGAAGTAGGGAACTTAAGATGGTAGGGGAAAAGTTTATTTTGTTGTGTATGTGTTTGAAAATGACATTACAGGGGGAGTGAATACATTTCCTTAGTAGAAAGGTGGGGGAGTGATCACCGAGAGAATCAGGGAGGCACCCAGCCTGGTGGGCAAGGTTGGGCTTATTGGTTAGTATCCAGTCTAGAATAGATTTTTTCTTAGTGTGTTAATTCTAGTGGGAGAGTTTATCATTTGGGTGAAATTGAATAGATTGATAAAATTGGGGGGGTTGTCAGATGAGCAGGATAGCTAGTCCAAGTTGAAATCGCCTAGTGCTATAGTTTCTTGGTTGAAAGTAGAGGATGCTCAGGATATGAGACTTTCAATGGTAGGTAGATTATTTTCTGGTGGTAGGTAGAAGGCAATCATTATGATGGTTTTATGTGGATTCACTTCAAATCAGGTGGTTAGAATTTCTGCTTCTGATTGATCTGGGGAGTACAAATTCATTTTTCAATTTTGAGGAAAGTTTTATACATGATGGCAATGCCTGCACCATGCTTGTTCAGTATATCTTGTATAATAACAGTATAATCACTAGTAAGTATTTCCTCATCTTTAATGTGGGGTTTTAGTCATGTCTCAGTAATAATTACTATATTAGGAGTGTAGGTAGCTAGGGCTGCAAAAACTTCACCAGATATTTTGTGATTCTTCTGAAGTTAAAATTAGTTATAAGTAAGTCTGATTTGGAATTTTGTAGGGGAGAATGGTACAGGGTAGTATTAGCAGGGGTTGTGGGTGTTATTGAATGGGGTGGGAGTAGCTGTGTGGGCCCTGAGTTTGGTTGTATGTCAGCTTAGAATTTAATTTCTTTTGGTGAGTGTAGAAGAATAAAGAATTTGAGTTTGGATATTAGTCAATGAAAGAAATCCAGATAGGAAGGAAGGCTGGGGGGTATGGACATAATTATAGTGAAAGAGTAATATGTTAGAGTTAGTATAGAGGTTATAACAGATGTGAAAATCGATATTTGGTTTTGCATGGTATGTAACAGTAGGGAGTGTAGGAGAGTAGAAGTGTGTTATGTTTGATGTGATGAAGGTAGTGGAGTGGGAGGCTAGGTAGAGAGTAATGAGTAGGAGAGAGTTGCTGAGAACAGTAGTGATAACTGACATGGTAAATAGTAGAGAAAAGGTTAGGAGAAAAATATGGGTGGGTTGGTGTATGACGTTTAGAAGAGAGAATAGTGTACTGATAAAGTGATGTGGTAGGGGAGAGAGTATTGTGTGAAGGATGCAATGATGATTAGTGAGGTGGGAGGGGAGAAAGTGAAAGAAATAATTGATCATGGGTGTGTTGGATGAGGTAGCTTCACGTTATAGGATAATGAGTTAGAAGGTGTGGTTTAGTTAAATTATAAATTTAAAGAAAGTGGGGGTGGTTGGGAATGGGGGTAGGGTAGAGAAGCAGAGTGAGCCCAAGAGAAGTGAGAGTGAATGGAGTAGGTTGAGCCAAGCCCAGAAGAAAGCACAGTCCAGAAACAATCAGTAAAAAATCCTTAACAGAAAAAAGTCTTTGTACTGTTAATAGTAAGAAAAAAGTTTTTATGTACTACTGTCAAGTAAGAAATATTTTAATGCAAGCTGATTAGTCTAGAACTTCAAAAGGCTTTGTACTTTTAATAGTAAGAAAAATAATTTTGTTGTGTACTTCTATCAGGCAGGAAATATCTAAAGGTGTATAAATATATATATATATATATATATATATATATATATATAGGTGTGTGTGTGTGTGTATATATATATATATATATATATATATATATATATATATATATATATATATATATATATATATATATATATATATATGGGTTCACTTTATAATCTCAAAATACTGAAATAAAAGTGCAGTTCCGCGAAAGACCATATAACCAAATCTGGAAATGTTGAATCAGTGGTTATGGTGGTGCACTGTGTTACTGGATAGCTGGAGATTCTGGTAAGTGTTCTTATTGTAAGAGTTTTGTGTAGGGATTTTATTGTATCTTAGTGTGTTGGGAAGTTGTAGATGTAGGTTAAGGTATGTATGTAAGAGTGTGAGAGTGTAAGTGTTGAGAATGGTGGTAGTTGTATGTACGTGATGTGTATTTGTGCGAGGGGAATGTAGAGTGTGTAGTGGTGAGTTTCATGTCTCTGTCATTTTTAGTACAACCTCTGAGTTGGTATATATAAGTAGCGGGGGTGTGGGGGCACAGCCCCCTACATGGGGGGGTGTAGGGTGGCTTGACCCCCTGCTTATATGTAGGGTAGGTGTTTGTATGTGTATTGTTTTGTTTGTGTGTGTTTTGTTTGATTGTTGTAGTGTGGGGAGGAAGGTGTATGTGTGTTTGTGTGGTGTAGGGTGTGTTCAAATGTCGTGGTTTTGAATTTCGCTGTTTTGGGGTTTCAGTATTTTGATTTTTATAATCTCAAGATACTGAAATTGGATATTTCAGTATTTTGAGATTATAAAATGAATATATATATATATATATATATATATATATATATATATATATATATATATATATATACCCTGACCAGTGTGTTTTTCTCCTACTAGACAAATACAAGACAATGAGAAAATGTTGTTGTTTGCCCTCAGTGAATCACTTTTAGCTAGAGTGACTATTAGTGATAATGCTTAAGTATTGAAAAAACAGGATACAGTTCAAAATAAATGCATTTATTGGCAGTATTGCAGAAATTTTGAAATCGGAACCTCAAGGTTAAGGTTTTACAATCCATGTATGTGGGGTATTTTTCTTATACCATACAGGCCCATGGATTTCAAAGAAACTCTCAAATGAAAATGGCACAAAAATGGCAGCCTGCGACCCACAGTGTTGTTTGAATTAGATTAGCATATTGTTTCATGAAACCAACTATAATAATAGGCTTTAGAAACTCTCGGAGACAATTGCATAGGAGAGCAGTATTTGCAGATGATGCCATATTATTGTTAACTGATTTCAAGCAGTACAAATGCTTCAGATTGTTCCTATTTTCTCAAGCCTTTCCACCACCAAATCCAAGTCAGCCGCTCTAAGTATTAATTCTAACTCCTCAGCTGAACATTAAATAATAAAAAAAAAATGCCATTATTACCCCAAATCTTGAGCCTAATACACGTAACATAAATAGGACATTCAGCTACTATTGTCAAAATGTAGCATTATCTAGTGCTTAGATTCTTATGCCATGCATGAGCCTGACACATCACACATAACGAGAGCAAAGGGGTGACCATTTACAGGCATATTCCTCCTGTCATAAGTAGTAATAATTGGACCTGTTTTGTATTTGTTGAAAAAGATACTGGTCCATTTGGAAGACTCTAAATGCATCAAGGTATATGAATAAAGGTAAATGGTGTAACTTCACTTAATATACTCTTGCTACAGTCTTTAGTGCTCCATTCTGTCAGGCAAAATTCTACACAGGAAGACTGAGTTTGATTGTTTTTTGCTAATAGGGTAAATTATCTGCTTTTTTTGATCTTTTGTTTTTTTCAGCCATAACACGGACCTTTAGCATATTTAATAATATTACACTTTTGAAAGCTAATCCATTCCATTATTTTGATAAAATATTGAATTTATATAGATATTTCTCAATCAAGTCTGTATATTTATTTGTTAGATAGCACTCAATCTAATTTACTGATGTCAGTATATTGTTTGATGTTACAGTAATAAATACAGATTTCCAAATGTGTAGATATCAAATATCACAAAATTATTGGCTTTATGAAAATTATCTTCAACATTATGAACTATTTAATGTATAGTCTCTCCCAGATCAGAATAAAACTAAGTTGATTCAGTCACACCATCCGGATATTTTTCTTTGATAGAAAAGTAATTGAAGGAAATGCATGGTACTCTATAAATTCATTATACCAGTACATTGTCTAAATGAGATTAAAACTATATGGCATGGTTGTTTAGACAGCATTAGAATGCATCTTGGCCATCGTATTGAAGAATGTTTGCGTGAAATTTAGTTCATAAGAACAGACTCCCAAGATTTATGCTGAGACATAAGCTCAATGCTGGAGATCCACAACAGCACGTAATACCATACAGAAGCATATCCTGTATAGCTGCCCTCAGTTAACGTGAATATTGGATGCCGACACAGATTTTGTTATAAGCTACTGGGTCTGATAATGTGATTGCTGCATGATCAGACAATATGTCTTGTTTACCTCATTGAATGTACAAGACTTTCAATTATCAAACAGACTGCTGTAAAATATACAAGACTATAGAAAATCTCATAATCCACTTGCTGTAGAACATATTTTAGAAATGTTCTATTTACCACACTGAAAGTTCCACAAAACAACTGAGAAGCAAATTAAAGTTGATATGCCTACAGTTAGTTGAACCAAGACTTTACTTAGATTAAGTGAATAATTATGAGTTACATTTAGATTGTATACTGGGTTAATGAGCACTGGGGCCTTTATAAGCCTAGCCATGTATCTGTCAAAGGTGAAAATCAAATTTTGCACATTGTGCTGTAAATATTAACAATTAAGCCACTCTCCAACCCCTTGTAGAGTCAGTGCTGCTGCTCACAGCTCCATTCATTGGTGAGTTTGAGATGGAAACACTAAGCATGTTTTTTTTTCAGAGTGAAAAGAACCCCACAGAAATACAGGGAAAACATGCAAGGACATTAGATAGAGGTCAGGACTGAACCTTTTGCATCGGACATGAAGACCTTAACCATTATGCCAATTGGTCTCCTAATTTGTATATTTTACATAATTAGGTATGATGCTGCATTTGATTGAATGTATTTCATTGCTGTTTCTAATAGTAATATGTCAAAAGGGAATATGTAGAATCTGTATTAGGAAATTACAGCTTCTTTCAAGGGTATTCCAAAACTCAGTTCCTCTTCCTTAGTTTTGCTAAAGTCTTATTCTTCATGGTGTATGTGCATTTATTTAGCAAGATATTTTAACAAAAATAAACTGAGTTATCACTTGAGTTTCAGAATCTGATTTTAACCATGCCTGACCTCTGGGCATATATTTGAGAGAGAAGAGACTGAGATGCTGAAAAAGTTGTCACAGTAGAACTTGGTTTTCTACATTTCTATCAGAGTGTGAAGAGTAGAGTAGAAGTTCAAGTTCCCAGCAAGGTTGTAACAGAGTATTAGTCAGACAGAGTGTCTACAGGGAGTTATTTAAGAGTCTGAGGGATACACAGAGATGCAGAATCTATGAAATGGACTGGGCATGCAAAGCAGTCACATCACAGACTGGGCATGCAAAGCAGTCACATCACATAACAGTGATTGGACATTGTGGGTAGGTCAGCAGTGAACCTAGTAATACTGTGACGCTCCCCATTCAAGTGTGATAAACATGCTTTGTTAATCATTGTGTGGTTCGTACCACTCTACAGCTGGAGGGGCATTAAGTGACATCTGACAGTGATTAGGCTGAACTTAATGGTGTGAACGTGCTTAAGGTGGAAAAGGACTCCCATTTTTGTAAGAAGAAATGGTAATAGCTGAGCTTCTGCTCTAATTAGAAGCCAAAGTAGTATTCCAATAGCAGCTTTACAACAGTTTTTCCAGTTGCAGACTGCATTATTTAGAATACAAATGTAGCAAACAGTTTGCCATAGTTTAAAGAGAGAAAATTTTGTTTTCTCTTTAAAGAGCTATTTATATGGAGCATTACATTGGGGAACAGCCCACGATGCCAGAATAGATAGCTGCTCCTCTGACTGTAGTTATATCTGTTGTGAGCTTGAAGGCTTTTTTAGTGCTACTAGTCAATTGCCAGCTGCAACTCCTTAGATTATATCAGCAGGTCAAAAACCTTTCACATCAAGAATAGTATCAAAAATATTACTAAAAAATACTGTTAGGTTTACTAAAGCAACTGATAAACTTAAATGAGCATCTGAAGCTAAGGGCAATTATAAATCCTTTTTTAGACAAATTAAGAAACTAAGAAAAACACCCAACATCATTTTGAACTAATTTAAATAGCTCCTCCCATTTTGATGCAATAGATATTGAGATATACTAGCAAACAAATTCAATTCTAACTTTTCCCAATATATCTATCTAAAGACCACAATTCCCCAAATCCATTATACCTACTATTTTTACAATGGAACATCTACTTTAGGTGATATCTGTAACCACAAATACTTCATCCATTGTGCCTGACAATATAGCTGGCTGTTTAGTAAACAGTTTTAAACATGCCGTCACAGCACCTCTCTTCAGACTGTTTAATCTATGCATAGCTATAGGTTTTAGCATTGTAGTGGTAATGCCCCTACATAAGGGTCACTGTATCCCTAACCATGGAAATTATAGGCCCATCAGCCTAATGAACCTCATCTGTAAAGCCAATGGATGTATTATAACCAGCCTCATAAATCAGGATATCAAAATTCTTATTAGTTTTGACCCTCATGAGTTTGGCATTATGAAGGAAAACTTAATGTCTTTGAGAGGGTTACATAAGCTGTCAGCGGTGGTCATGTTGTTCACCGTACTTATCTTGACTTGGCCAAGATATTCATCACTATACCTCATGTAGGCATTTTAAGTAAGCTAAGTGCATTAGAAATAGATCCCTATGTGGTAAGATGGATAGGAAGCTAGCAAAAAGACAAAACCCATACAGTTTGAGTGGCAGGTGCCTCATCAGATAGCATGAAGGTAACCAGTGGTGTCCCCAGGGGTCAATGCCAGGATCCCTTCTTTTAGGTATTTAGTTTTCTGACCTCCAGATGGGGAAGCAGGAATCTCTGGCTAACCACATTTACAGAAGTTTACCAACTGAAAGTTATTGTCAAGTCCTTCTCTGACACCCAAACCTTTCATCAAGAATTCACACTCATAAATTCCTGGTATTTGGAGAATGGGTTCAAATTAAATGCAAAATAGTGCATTATTGTCACATTTGGAAATAGTGCAATATTGTCACATTTGGAAGACAAGCCCTCCCCTCAGCATACAGTATAGACAATATCCCACCACAAAATGAAAATGTAAAGGATCTTAGCACTTGGGTTGATAATTCTCCCCCTTTCAATTGAGTGACAACAGTAGTCAGGAAATCTTTCTACTTAGTTCAGATGATTGCAAAATAAGTATCATACAGATTTAAAAAGTCATTATTCCTTAATAATCAGCATTGATTAGGCCAATTATTGATTGTAGTGACCCTTTCATGATGTTCCTTATTAGACATATCAGGCAGAGTTTCCTAACTAAGACAATTTGGGGCTTAAAAGACTCAATCTACCAAGATTGTCTGAAAGCTTTGGTCCTTTATTGAGTATCCATTTGACTCTTGAGGGGGGATTTGTGATTTGCCTTGCTGCCTTTAGACAACCACTTGTCCTGGATCTCTGCAAGTCTAATAATGCCATAAGAACTCCATAAATACCAGTACCAAAGACCTAAAGCTTCACTTCAACATGCATAAAATGTGATGGAGACACAGATTCATAACACAGTCCCTTCTCTCTATATACCTCATCACTCCTGACTGCCACTAAAGGTTAAGAGTGCATGTCACTATCATCCTTTAGTGGGAACCTGGATGATTGGATGTGTGCACATAGATTGCACTGGGGTTGACAGGTCTAGCCTTCCTGGAGTAAGGTGTCACAGTCTGAAGCTGGGAACTGGCAAGGTGTAAATGAAATGATCGCAAGACCCAGCTGCCTTAAAATTGCTATAAATCCTATGAATCCTCTTATAAGTTAACATTACTTAGTACCTGCAGAAAGACTGCAACTGACCAATCCCTTTGTATAACAGGCTAAGCCCATCTCTTCTTGAACTTCTCTGTCTCTCTTTTCTACTTTCTCACTTTTTCCCTGTATCTGAAAATGCCTTGATTTCTTCTACAGGATTAGGCCATCTTTGACTTCATTTATAGTTTAATACAATTCATCTGATAACTCATTTATAGTTTAATACAATTCATCTGATAACTGGCAATGTAACATCTATGTGAATAACTTTATGTCAGCTGTGAATAATTAACAGCACATGGTAAAATATTCTCTCAGTTGTGTAAGTCTGGGGAAAATAAACAAGTTTACCAAAATACCCCATTCATACTCAATATCATCACAACATCAGAACTGCTTTCTTTCTCGCAAGACAGGTGATCTCAAAGAAGTTATATATGAATATATTTGCAAGACTGTGCATAGTTCTGAGAGCTTTGCCACGTGCAGAGAAATAAAGGTTTTCTGGAAAGTGCTGTTTTCTGTGAATTATAGCATTTACAAGCATTTATGTTAGAATACTCGTAATTCAAATATTTTTTTTTAAATTGACTTAGATCTAATATCAACCTGATGCATTGTATTCTTTTTAACAATAGTATACATTGTAGGAGTCTACATTTTTTCTGGACCCTTTTAAGGTTATTTTTTATAAATTTTTACTACAATTTCAGCATACATATATCAAAGCACAGACTGCGCCATCGTTGTGAACATTATGGAACCAATTCTACTTGTGGTAGTAATTGTTTCATGCCATATTCCAGTCATAGATATCCCACAGGTTAAATATCATAGAAAGTAAGAAATGTGATGAGAAAAAATTAGGAATGCACATCTATTCAGCACTATTTCTTAAAATGAAATTCCAGTGAAGAAGAAAAAAATGAAACTGTCTGTAAGCTACCATCTTGCCCATGGTATTCAATTGGCATTGTAAAATGCGATATAGTGAAAATGCTAAAATATATTACATTCCCGGTGTAAGTATAATCATAAACAAAAGGAAACAAATTTAAACATTGAAAAATAAAGATTTATTGTTCAGCCCATATATAGTAAATTCTTTCATCCAACAGAAAGGACTTCATCAGACAGCTTTATTTGAAATTGTGCAGATCTTTTAAAGTATTTATAACTTTAACAAGAGACTTAATAATTTAAAATGGATAATTTAAAATGGGGCTTATAAACAGCCATGTGTAAAACACCTTGGAGTTTGCTTACAATATAAGCTTTAGCACCACTCCAATCATACATTTGAAGAAGATAGCTATTGTCAAATAAGGAGCTTTGAGTAACTCACAAAACAGATTGCAGTAAATGTAAGGAATTGGTCTACCAGGTTGTGAAACTCTTTATCCAAATGGTGGCAATTTATATATGAAAATTCCAGATGGGATTACAAGTGTCTTTGATATTATTTTCTGAAATAACAAAAAAAAAAATAGAGAATAGCAGGGGAGTGGGTTACTGAATTATGTTACTCATTATATAAACTTCATGTTATAGTATGATGTGGTCCTTTTGAAAGAAGTTGGTGTTGCAGGAGTTGTGAGGGGCCATAGCACACAACTGACCTCCTCTGGTCCACAAGTTTAGCTCTGCAATCAAGGGCTTTATCCCCCACAAAATCACAGGTCTCATACTAAAGAAAGGGAAAGCTCACTAGTAGAGGTAGATAGAGTCTCTCAGTGGTGCGGTACAAGTCTCCACCATCCCTCCAATTCCCTCATCCCCACTGCCAGCAGACATTCTTTACAGCACACTGGCCACCCTTTCTCTCAACTTTTCAGCTATTGGAAAAATTACTGGGTTTCCTCACTGGCTGTGGTCCATTTAGAAACATAGCTTAGTTTGTGTATACATTTTATTCATACTGTGGGGCTTCCTTTGTAGCTCAAGGCTTGCACAGCTTGGTCCAAAGCCAAATAAAATACCTTCATGCAGGCCTGCTTATTTCTTCCTCAGCTCTGTTCAATCCACCAGCAAAAAGTTTATAACATTCTTTGTGAGAAATTTATTATTCCATTGACACTTTTTATAACATCAACTATTTCTCATAGTAGGAATTTCTGTCATTCATTGTATGAAAGCAGCACAACCTAAGATCACAAAGCTCTATAATATACAATTATTTTTTTACAAAGAGTCACAAAATAGTCTAACATGACCCACAGCTATTCTGTATCATTTTAATATTTTCAGCAAATACCACTGTAGAGGAAGATTAAAAGTTTAGATTTTCGTAAAAAGATTAAAATGGAAACTAGCGTTTATTTTTTGTGGGTATAATAAATTTAGGTTCAACTTGTGGTTATACTGTTTGAATTCTGAAATGTCTGCCACTAGGTGAGTTTGCTGGATAGGAATGAAAGCCAGACCACTAGAAATAAGATTCAATTCTTGGTCTGTAAAATGTGATGAATAACTATAAATTTGAAACTTTAAGGGTATTATCATCTCCTACTCATGTTTTGCCAGGTTGCAAGCAGTTGTCACTATAATGAAAATTTCCTGCAAGGGGCTGTGGACACCATCTGCAATCATATTCTTACACCTGATGTTTGAATCTTCCGGTTTGTAAGCTGCTTTCCTTTATTTGCTGATTGATTGAAATGTTCATTTCCATACCTGGTAGGCAGCAACCCTGTAGCTCTGCTATTCTTGCTAACAACCTAGGTTGATCTGTGTGGATTGTGGAAAGATCTAAAAGAATAGTCTCCTTGTGATTTGACAGTTTTCTTGTACCTCTTTTTTTTCACTGGATGAAGTACTATTGGTTTCCTCAACAGTATCATTTGAATCGTTGTTTTCAAATTAACTATCTTTACAATAGTCATTCTTATAGCTAATGGATTTTGTGGTTTTATGCATATGGTAAATAAATACTTACTTCTTGATTTAATCTGATATGATTTTAAGTCTGGCTATAATGGTACTATCCAGGGAGATACGTTTTAGTTTGTAGCAGTGTCACATACATTATTATTTATCTTATTTAACCGACTTTCACAGTGACTGGTAAATAAGTTTAAATATGCAAAACCCCATGTTTGCATTAAGGTCCCTAATGCATAGTATCACTGGGAATCAATAAACTCTGTGTATGCTTTGAGTAAAGCCTACACAGAGTTTACATGTTTGTGTGGTGAGCAGCCACACTAACTACATATTCATGCTGCACACTGCATTTAAATGTAAATAAACTCAGTTTCATGGATGGCAACAGTGTTATCAGTCAGGAATCCATGAAAAGCAACATGGTTAGAAAACCTGATTGCCACAGAGTAAAGTAGGTTAGAGGGATTCCATGAAATGCCACAGTGATTACCAGGGCTTAAGATATACTTATGTATATGGCCCAAACACAGTACAGGACAGTGTATTTGAATGCAGAGTATTGTGAAATCCCATTGCAGACATTCTGTATAAAGGTTGTATAAATGATCTGAAAGGGTACATGGATTGCCATATAAAATAAACAATCAGGGGAAGTGTGTGTATTGAATTGGTACACACAAATGAATGAACAAGGACAGGTGAAACATCCTAATGTACAGCAGATGAGGGCATGTCAATGGAAGACAGTTGTAGCAGGAACACCAATCACATACTAATATCTTAAAGTACAAACTGCACAGTGAAAATGCGTATCATATGACTGTCACGCAAGTTGACATAACAATGGAGAAGATGTCTTTGTGAGATAAGCTTACTTATGTGAACAATGGAGAGGACATCAGGGATGTTATATACAATTGGGGTAGGGTGCATATTGTGAAGCTGTGTAAACTGATTTGCATGAATGAATATGAGTGTGATCTCAGCAGAGGTCTCCAACAAGTGGGACATAGTTACAGGCTCATGGACAACAGTAGAAGAAGCACGCATAAGCATGGACAATATCAGAATAATACCACCAGTAGTTCCATGTCTCTGAGATAAAATTTGTGATCCTGAGTGATCAGAGATGATTCTGCACAAACGCACTTGGACAAGTATTATGACATTTCAGCAATCTATGAGGGTAATCAAGCACACCATTCTGACATTGTAACATCTGCCGGATGTGTTTGGAGGAACACTGATATACCTTTATGTGACATTATGATCAATACAGGCTAGCTGACTGGTGTGCATGGCAGATATATATATGGCACAATCAACACTACCATGAACATTTCTATGGCTAGTATTTTAAAATACAGGTCTCTTTTTATATGAGTGTTTTAAATTCGCACATACACAAATACATTTTCATAGTGGTTTATTATCAATATTATATATATTTTTTATTACTTTTTTATTGGATGTTCCCTTAATAGTATTGTACTTTCATTACATTTACTTTATTTCTTTTTGATATTTTATGTAATTTACAAGCAAAAACATTATGTTTGTTTTTAACAAAGGTTAATTTGTTTTGTAATTACAAGAACACTTTAACATTTTAACATCTCCATATTAATGTTTCAAAACTTCTTTTATATTTTTTGTTTTTTGTTTGTATTTTCATACAATTCTCATACAGTTTTCTCAGTAACTTTTTACTGATAGGCTGGTTAACAAGGGTGGGATTGTTTGAATTTATAAATGTTGGTTCATTAATAACATTTTACCACTGATGATGCCTGGCTTGTTTCTAGGTGAAAGCGCTAAGTGGTAACTTTCTGGTTGTTACGCTGTTTTGTACTATTT
The DNA here is from genome assembly GCF_019279795.1 of Protopterus annectens. Classification (NCBI taxonomy): domain Eukaryota; kingdom Metazoa; phylum Chordata; order Ceratodontiformes; family Protopteridae; genus Protopterus; species Protopterus annectens. Next base: position 636,084,493 of record NC_056729.1, on the reverse strand, counting down.
GATTAAATAGTTGTGCTTACTGGATTGTGCTGGAGTTTTTGGCTGGCTATTACCTTGGAGCTGCACTGGATTTTTCTACCATGAATATAACCCATACAATCAATGTTGTCAAACAGGTATGTATGTACTGTGTGCATCACTGATGTGACAATGTGAGGTATTGTCAGCTATGCCAGGAGAAGTAAGTCAGTGGATGTGTAACATATGCCAGCATAGCTAGCTGGAGTTTTGTGAAGAATTATATGTCATTTGTATATCAAACTGATTTGTACAGGTGCTTGTGCTGAAAATGTATTTGTAAAGCTGCTTGTGTTAAAAATGAACAAACAGTGGGTACTGTTGGACAGAAAAGAAATACACCTGTATGTCAGACTGTATTGTAACTGTTGAAATCAATATATTGTAATAGAGGATACTGGAAGAGAAGAGGTTAATTTCAATACAGCTAGCTTTGAAAAATAGTCTGAAATTAATTGGTTTATGTCATAAAGATTGTATCTTATAGTTCTGACTGTAGCCAGAGACAAAATGTCTGTTAAAACCATTACTAGGCTTTCTACTGTATTGCCATTAGGAGTGAACTAATTGCTACCCTTGAATTGTGGAAGTTTTGGAAATGGTTTTATAACTTCCAGATGCTATAACACATCTTAGCAAAGCTCTGTGTGGGTGTATGGTGACACATACATGGAAGATTCTGGCTCAGTTTTGAGTAATGGATATAGTGTGGGAA
>NC_056729.1:635941260-636078760 GCF_019279795.1 Protopterus annectens | reverse complement strand
CTCACAGATGAGGAGAGTCAGAATGTGTCTACACATGCATACATTGAGTGCTACCCCTCAACTCAGATGAATGCATGTTGATATACACCCTTCTACAGGAATATAGTCTGTGTGAAGGGTGTATTGAAGTGTGTATTCAACATTGTCAGGAAGGTGTATGTGATGTGTTTCATGATAGGTGATCTATGATATTGTCACTGCCTATTGATTGTATGTGATAGACTTGGAACAAAAAGAATAGATAGATATGACCAATAAGATGTGTGACAGCTCAATGTGACAAAGGTATTACACTCTAGTTACACATCACTGGAAGATGTGTAGGGAGGTACAAGAACAAGAGTGCATTGCACTCAGTTATTGGTGTGATTAAGGCTGTGAATTATGGAGGTATTATGGCCTTTGATGTGGATATCCTTCACATACTCAGTAGCTGTGTTACATACAAGGTAGTAGTCAGCACTGCGGCCACATGCTAGTGGATGCTCCACATACCATTTAACCAAAGGCACAGGTCACATACCACTTGATCTGCTTATAGTGTATGATGTCTATATTATCCTTAGGTTGTGAGTTTGTTTTCATTATATAAACAATCCCCCCATGTTTTTATTTCATCCCATGTGTCGTTATGGTTGTGGCAGCAATCTTTGTTGTGTGTTGATACTGTCTGTATTATACTAATCTCACAGTTGGAGTCAATGATTTCCTAAATCTGTAGGCCTTCAGACAGCTGTTTGGACACAGGATGTGTATGCCATTTGTGATGTCTGTGACTAAATAATTGACAGGAAAGAGCCTAGCAGACAGCTGTGATGTACAGAACTGAGCACTGAACCTGAGATATAGGTCACTTCACACATTTCAATAAATTTAAATGCTACAGAAGTGATCTGCTGATCTACCTACTTGATGATTTAAGTGTTTATGGCCACATCCAACAGTAATGAGTGAATACCTCAGTGTGGAGTTGTGTTAAATGCCTTGGCCTGCTTAGGTTCAACAGGATGATAGTGTTCTCATCATGTATGCCCTTGATAACTTCTTTGAGGGCATCTATTGGATGTAACAGACATGATGTAGCATTAACAACTCACACAGGTCTGTTTCACACAGCTGGGACATTAATAGTGTCCATTTAGAAAAGGTCCATGATGACATGTTGGTCTACCTCACAGATGAGAGTCAGAATGTGTCTACACATGCATACATTGGGTGCTACCCCCTAACTCAGATGGATGGATGGATGCATGTTGATGTACACTCTTCTACAGGAATATAGTCTATGTGAAGGGTGTGTTGAAGTGTGTATTCAACATTGTCAGGGAGGTGTATGTGATGTGTCTCATGATTGGTGGTCTGTGATATTGTCACAGCCCATTGATTGCATGTGATAGACCTGGATGAAGGTAAGACGGTGCATACTGGTTATCCTGATCTGGCCTAGGGTATGAACAGAATCCCCCCACACAGGTATCATTGAGAAATTCTCCCAGCTGGGGATTAAACCTTATGTCACTAGGTGGGTAGCCAATTGGCTAAATGACAGAAATCACACTGTGAAAGTTGGTGGATCAGTCTGTACCAATAGAGCTGTCATAATTGGCAAACTCCAGGAATCTGTGTTTGGCCCTTTACTGTTTGGAATCTATTTCACAGCAGTTCAGGCTAAAGTATACTGCCTTTGGATTACCACTTTAGCTGTTTATGGCATACCAGGTGCAATCATTTAGTCCACTTATGATTATAACATACTACAGTAGGGGTAACACAGACAAATGTTTAGTGACCAAGCAACATGATCTACAAATAAATACAAATGTGTGTCTTTATTTTGTCCTTCTGCAAAATGGAATTCCGTACTAATTACAACATTGACAACAGTCCCACTATGCTGAAACCCAGTGATTTAAGCACTGGAAGTACACATGCATAGTAATCTGAACTTTGACCACTTAGTGTACACATATGTTGGCACATCATAAGTCATGCCACCAGCATATTCAGATCTAAGGATTATATTACAGCACTGTTCTTGAACCTCATCAGAACACTAATTTACAGTATAATGCTCTCTTTTGCATGTACCTCACTAGACACATTCAGCAACTGGAGGGACCACAGGGGATTCTCTCCAAGAAAACAAAGGGCCTTCAAACCATGCCAGTGTATGTGGATAGACTGAAAGCCATGTCACTGTAATCTGTATCATATAGGAAGAGGTGACTTCTGCCTGGCTGCCAGGTAATTCTCTGACCCTACCCTGGTGGGAATAGTGCACATCCACAGATCAGATATAGCTGATGACATCAGCAGTGTCTGGTGAAGAGAATATAGCAATAACAGTGTCCCACATGCTGATGTGAAAGGCTCTCTTTCTCTAATGTCATCAAGTGCACACACACACACACACACACACACACACACACACACACACACACACACACACACACACACACACACGCACACACACACACACCGGTGGACTGCAGTTAGAATAGAATTCCTCTGTATCTAAGAAAACAACTACAGAACTCTGTATTTAAGAAAAGCACCACATCTCAAGTCCAATTTACAATGTCTCAGACATCGCTTTGTTGCTGATGACATCAGCAGTGTCTGGTAAAGAGAATATGGCAATAACGGTGTCCCACATGCTGATGCAAAAAGCTCTCTGTGATGTTGTCAAGCAAGTGTACTCACACACACACACACACACACACACACACACACACACACACACACACACACACACACACACACACACACACACACACACACACACACACACACACACACACACACACACACAACAGTTGACTGCACTGACAATAGAACCCAGGCTTATCTAAATACACAAGCTACTGAACTCAGTAATGTACACAAGCACAACAGCACAAGTCTGATTTTTACAAGGCTGCAGGCCAACTCATAGTGCATGACATCAGCAGTGGATGCAGGACAGAAGATATTGGGAGGCCTGCATGAAATTGATGTGTAGGCATGTGCAAATATCAAAATACTGTCAATCCATGGGACTGGAGCAGCAATTGTAAGATACACACTTCTGGTCTTCTGGCTAGACACACACACCATGGCACAAGGCTGATTCATCTAGGGGTGCAGGTGAACTTATAGTAGATAATATTAGCAGGCCATGAGGTAGACAAGAGGTTGGAGGCCTCTATGAGAAGGAATTGTAGGCATGAGCAAGTATCAACATGTTGTCATTTTATGGTATTGAAGCAGTAACTGTGGGATGCACACTTCAGCTCTACTGTCTAGATATACACACACACACACACACACACACACACACACACACACACACACACACACACACACACACACACACACACACACACACACACACACACACACACACACACACACACACACACACACACACACACACACACACACACAGTTGACTGCAGTGAGGACAGAACCCCTACCTCTCTACATACACAGACTATAGAACTCACTAAGTTATGCAAGTGCCATGGCACAAATCTGATTTTTACAAGGCTGCAGGCCAATTTATAGCGCATGACATCAGCAGTGTATGTAGGAGAATATGTTGGGAGGGCTGCATGAAATGGATGTGTAGGCATGTGCAAGTATCAAAATACTGTCAATCCATCAGATTAGAACAGTAACTGTAGGATATACACTTCTGCTCTTCTGGCTAGAGACACACATACACACACACGGGCACGTGTGCACACACACACACACACACACACACACACACACACACACACACACACACACACACACACACACTCACACACACAGTTAACTGCGGTGATAACAGATCCTTACCTATTTAAGTATACAGATTGCAGAACTTAGTAATTTACACAAACACCATTACAGAAGTCTGATTTTTACAGGCTGCAAGCCAACTTATAGTGCATGACATCAGGACTGGATGTAGGAGAGAAAATTATGGGAGGCCTGTATAGGTTGATAGCTTCACAAGTTGCTAGGATCTTACTAGGCTAATGGCCCTAAGGCCTTTGCAAGCCTAGCCATGTAAAAACACAAGTACCCTTATTGAGCAGAGCTAGATGTTCATTGTTAGCAGAGCAACTTTGTGATCAGCTCCAACTGGCCCTGTCTGTGATGGACATAGGTGCCAGCCCTGGGGTGAATGTATAATCACCCATCCAGGTGTCAAATTTGCACTTGAATAGGGTAATTGAGGAGCACAGCTTCACTTGCAGTGGGAGCCTAATACAACGGAGTGGCAATCACTGGGAGATGTATCTGTCTCTCCAGTATGGTCTCTTTATGTCACATGCTAGGTTGAGATCCCTGGAGCAAGTGATTCTTGTCCCATTTTATTTGCTGATGTCCAGCATTTACATTAGGGCAGGGTCCAAGACTGCTGTGTATGTCAGGCCCAGGTTGCCTCTCAGCAACATGTATGATACTGAGTACAGTGACAGGGTGTTCAGTCTTTCTATGTATGTCATGCTTTGCAGGCTCTGAATTCTCTTGGTTAGAAAGCTCTGTGGTCTCTCCAGTTGCTGCAGGTATCTGGTGAGGGTACATAGAGAAGGAAGCATTGTACTCAATTAGTGGTCTGTTATGGGTCAACTACAGTGGCGCTATAACCTCCCTGGTCTTGAATTTTATGCCCTTATGTATGGGTTGGAGAATATAGAATGTGTGTTTTACCACTATGGACACATACTGATTGCAGTTTTGGTTGCTATCAAACTATATTCCCAAGTCTTGCACCACTGAGTTTGAGCTTATAGGGGTGATATGAATAACACAATTAGCAAGGCTACTGTTTTTGTCCAAGGGCACAATGAGGCATTTTCTTGAGTAAAGTTTCAGTCAGTGAGTTTGGCATCAATTCTTTGTTTGTGTCAGACGTGTCTGTAATATGTTAACATCATTGGGGGAGTCTATATATATCCGCGGTGGTACAGTGGTAAAGTTGTTGCCTCACAGCAAGAGGTTATCCCATTTGATTCTCAACTGAAGTGCGGGGAGTACCTTCTGTGTGGAGTCTGCATGTCCTCCCCATGGTTGGATGGGCATTCGAAAGACATGCGTAAATGGGTGTGCCTTCGTTGAAGGTTGGACTTTGAGCTGGCACCTCGGCATTTGTAAAACTCTACTGCCAATCATTAGCGGACTGGAGTTCTGCTGTGGGGATCCCTAACTGGGAAAAGCCGAAAGACAAACAACAACATTTGGGGAGTCTATATGATTGCACCCAGTTGACAATCCTGTGCAGCCTTGGTAAGCCACATGCCATCTACCTTTGCCAGGACTTCAGAGAAATAGTTTCAAAACAGCCCAGCACAGATCCATGTGGTACTCCACTGGTAACTGGTCTACTAGTGGAGGTGGACTCCTCTACTTTGACAGTGTGCATTCTGTTGAAGAGCCAGTTGGGTACCCATCTAGTAGTGTATGGGTTAATCCCCAGATGGGAGAGTTTCTCTATGATACCTGAATGGGGGATTGTGTCAAAGGGCTTGGCTAAATCATGATAGGTGGTATGTCCTGTGTTCCCTCATCCAGGGCTTTGGAGACATTATCAAAGAAGTACACTAGGTTCAATAAGCAAGCTCTACCCTTGACAAAACCAATATAGGTCAGCTGAAGAGTGCTGAAGGTCACCTATGTCCCTGTGGATAATGTCCATGATGAATCTTTTCATAGCCTTGCAGATTAGGCTGGTTAGACTTATAGGTCAATAGCTCCTAGAGTCAGTTAATGGATGTATAGGCATTTTCAACAGTGAAGACAGTTCTAGTTCTGCATGTTACAAGATTGACATGCATTGCATATCACACAACAGCTGATGTTAATTTATGTAGTGTAATTGGTACTTTTGTGAAAAGGTATTTATGACAACAGGGTTGCAGTGCTTGGTGGGAGGCAACACATGGCTGTATTATAAATATGTGACATATTGTTCAGTTTTTTACATTTCCACATGTAGGTTCACAACATAAAGAGTACAATGGATATCAAAACAGCCCTAATGCATGCTAAATGTGACTTTGCATAGTAAAACGTGTTGATTATGTCATATACACATTTCCATTATTTTCCCTGTTTGTACGTAGCTAAACAGAACACAAATATGAGCTGCATTGCTAAAGGTCTGATAGTTAGTACTGAGTGTATGAAACACGCTTGCTGCTTAGCTGACTCTTTGACAGAAGGTGTAAATACATTGACCCATTTCTTTTTGAGGCCAGATAATGCTGGGTTCGAATCCAGGTGTATGTCTTAGTCTTTTAGCTTTTCCCAGTTAGGAGTCACCACAGTGGAACTCTAGTCCACTAATGATTGGCAGTGGATTTTTATGGTGCCGAGTTGCCAGCCCAATGCCCAGCCTTCAAAGAAGGCACACTCATTCATGCACGTACCTACTTGCATGCCTTTAAACATCACTCGACCACAGGGAGGACATTTAGACTCCACACAGAAAGCGCTCCAACCGAGAATCGAACAGGAGAACCTCTTGCTGTGAGGCAACAATGCTAACCACTGCACCACCATGGCCACTGAATCCAGGTGTATGTAGTACTTTTAAATAAACATTGATAATGCAATGACATATTATTCTTTTTAGTACATTCAGCATGTGTTAGTGTGTGTTGACCTAGTGCAGTGAGGTTAAGCGACAGTGAGCAGAGGTAACTGTGGCATTGTAGAGCTGCTCACTGTCACTTGTCATTGATCTGCAATGCCAAATTCCACACAAAGTGATCAAAAAGTAAAGGGATCCATTGCATTCTCTGGTACTTATGTGTGTTGTGTGTCATTCAATTTTTTTACCAGATTACAGATGTTAAAATGGGGTAGATAGGAAAGTAATGAAATGGGGAGCAAGCAGAGGGTAGAACACTGGAAAAGCAATAAAGGAATGTGTACTTGGCCTTAGTTTGAAGGGTGTCTGGTGATGTTGCTTGAAAATATATATTGGAAATTGGGAGGTAACTGTTATGTGAGTTAAGTTCACAGACATGCACTGGGGGCATAAATGTCATGACCTGACACATTTGTTTTTGCCTGTAAAGACTGCTAAATTGATGTTTACATTGAGGGATTCAAACCTAGCCATAACGGACAAAACATTTTCTTCCACAGCACTGATTTTCCATCAGAAAAAATGCTGCTCAGAGATAGGAATCATTCATAAATATAGGGACAATTTGAGGTGTTACACATGTGTGTGTGTGTGTGTGTGTGTGTGTGTGTGTGTGTGTGTGTGTGTGTGTGTGTGTGTGTGCAACCTGACAAGGTTCTGGTATATAGATCCAGTTGTGTATATGTGTTATGTAATTGTGAAGGTCATGCAAATCAAGATACTTACAGAAATGTAGTAGACAGTATACCCTTAGTCATACATCTGAAAACACAATACGGGTATCTTATCCCTCATAAATATAATTCATACCAGCTCCACTATCTAAAGTGTTATAAGTGAAATACTTGAGCTGTGGCACTTGCCTTAAATACAGAGTTATGTAGTCTGTGAACTTAGGGGTTCTGTTCTCACTGCAGTCAACTGGTGTATGTGTGTGTGTGTGTGTGTGTGTGTGTGTGTGTGTGTGTGTGTGTGTGTGTGTGTGTGTGTGTGTGTGCACTTGCTTGACATTACAGAGAGTCTTTAAGCAAGTTCCATAATGTAATGGTTAGCATTCTGGACTCTGAATCCAGCAATCTGAGTTCAAATCTCAGTGGAGTCTCTTGTGAGAGTAACTATAATAAGAAGTGGAACAACAGTAAAAATGTAAGGAATATCCTGTATTAGAACCCAAGACCATGTGTATGGCAATCCTACACTTACAACTGTTGACATAAGAATTTTGAAATAACACTTGTCTGTTTTCCATCCATTGCTATAAACTGCACTGTCACAACAGTAAAAATAGGTTGCACACCTTGTACTAGAATGCAGGACCATCTGTACTCCAGCCTACACTTAGCCCTGCTGCCACAGGAATAGTTACATGACATTTCCACAACGTCATACTTAATATTAAGTTGTCTTTGTTAGCCACCACACAACACTGCTTAGCATGTTTGAGCAGTGCCCAAATTGAATGCATCTGTTTTCAATTATTGGTTGTCTGGGTCCTGTCTGCAGCTGTTCTACAAGTGTTCTGCCTCCTTCCTGGGTGGGCCACTAGTCTGGGTTTACACATTGCTAAGCTTTGTGCAAATGAGATAAGCACAGTGAAACCTGACATTCATTTTCTCTGTTTCCCTTGTTTGTACTAAGTCATGAGCTGCGTAAACACTGGAAAAAAAAAAAAGGAAACTGTTAGTATACTTAGTATACATGAAATATTTGTACATATGTCTAGATATGAATTCTCACTCCAATTAACCTTCAGAACACAGTAAGGGTGTCTTATCCCTCTTTGCCACACAAACACATTTGCAGTAGTTGTTCATTCCTGTCTTATCTGACTAGTAATCTCAGATATGCTGCCTGTAAGCTACACTGTATACTTGTTCTTAAAATGTGTGATGATATTAAATTACAACATTATAATATACAGTTGCCAACAAATGAAGGGAATGTTGGATGTTAATGAACAAAACCTGTGAATTGCGTGCTGCTTACTTACACTTCCAACCTTTAAAAAATTACTTCTAACACCTTGTAAGTCTAACCTGACACACCCACTGGATATAATGCAGTCTGCATTGCTGTTGTGTTTTCCTTCTTCCAACCAGTAATCATTCACAGTTGCAATCCATTAGCAACAAACACTGATGGAATGCTTGCACTCCTGTGTTACGTCTGCTACATGGAGCCAAGTATTTGGGATACAGCAGTTCTAATGAGTTCACACCTCATTTGCATCTTCATTGTGCTGATAGCCGACTCTAGACCATAAAAAGGAAAGTGTGGTGCTAGGGAACCTGAATGTGGGGAGACTTGTTTATGTGAAGAACACAGAAAAGGGGCTATTACTTTGGTCTATATCTTCCCAGACGATTACTGAACTTGAGAAGGTATGCTTGCATTTTTCAGCTATATACTGCATATGCTGAAATACTATTAAGAAAAATCTGTTTAATATTTTATATATGTATTTTGATTAGCGAATGCTACACTTTTATCTGTATGGATTAGTTAGAAGTGAACCGATGGCATGGGCATGTTTGTCAATGCATTTCACAGTTATGCATGAATGGCAATACCTTAACAAGGAATGTTATGTGTAAAATCTGTAGAAATGTTTCAGGGACATTTCATTTGATAACACTTTTATCATTTCAACTATGGTTTCTTAGCAAAATGTGTCATTTGCCAGTTTTTTGGGGGTGGTGGAGCAAAGATGAATTCCTGGTATAGCACAAACAAGGATATGTTGCTCTTGTTGCTCTCCCTTTTTTGGCATCCAGCCTGTTGCTCATATTGCAGATTTATAGATTGTTTTATGTTTCCCCAGTGGGTAATAGTGAAATGCTACCTTTTCTGTTTTATCTGGGAACAGTTATTTTGTAGTTTTGTGATACTTATATGTGTTATCTTACTGTTATGTTTTAGGACCCATAGAACTATGGCACTCAGATGTCTCAAGTTCATGAAAAGCACCCTTCAGTGACCCTGAAAATAATGTAATTGTGGAAGCTTTTAGGCAATATGGTGCCTTTCTGCTTGAGAGGGGGCGTGGAGATATGTAATGCAGAATGCACATTTGGCAGCAGATAGTTGCAGATGTTAATGCAGTAGACAGACACAACAGGACATATGATCAGGTGTGCCATAGGATACTGATATAATCTCATCTGCACATAGAAGAGCAGCTGCAGTAGCTTGTGTTCAAATGGGTGCTGGGGGTGGCTGCTACAGAGCCACCACTAAGAGCAAATTACTATTTCTTGTCCACTGTCAGGTATCCAGACAGCTCCCAGGAAAATGCAGAACAGCATGTCCCTGAAATTGGTCCTACTGTTCAGGGCAGCAAGTATGTCCTGAGTAGCTTCCAGGTATGCTTTTGTTTCTCAATTGTCAAACGCTGTTGTAAAGTAAAATATTTATATAAATACGTTAGTTCAGTTTAACAAGAAGTTGGTTGGTGGTGTTGAAGATTGCTACAGTTACCAGCACATTCTGACTGATTACACATGGGACTTAGGTTGGTTTTTCACCCAAGTTCTTCTTGAAAGTATAGTTAATGGACATATAAAGGGCAAAAATATTTTAACTCCTGTGTTACTGTTAATTGTGATGATGTTGTCCTTACCTTTTGCTTAACTTCTTCTAAGACCATTCGGCATAGGGAGGATACCATCATCAGTACATGATAAGCAAAACATTTTTATGTCAGTACTGATGGACAGTTAAAAGACATATTTTGGTGCATGATGTTGATATCAGGACTGTTTTGTGTGCTGCTGTACTGTCTAATAGTGGCACCACTGTTATCTTGTTGGCATATGTTGTACTATAGTAGTGTAGGTATTAATTTTCTTCCTGTGTTTGTTGCTTATTATCACAGGTGACCCTGACAGCGGAAGTGTGGGGACTTCTACCACCTGATGTCAGAAAATCAGCAGACTCTGATGATGATGGCCAAACAGAGGCACAGTTGGGGGGTGCAGAGCTTGAATCTGACACTGCGGTTGACATACAGCCATCCCCTGAAATTCCATTGCACGCAGCCAGTAGACTTACGCCCATTCCAGTGAGCCCTCAGATATTGGACAGGTGGATGGCAAGACAATCAATCAGGGAAGTGTGGTTACTGTGGCTTCAGTGCCTGTTGACTCTGGCTGTAGCCAAAGTGTGGGTGATGTGCTACACAGGAGGGTTGTTAGGGGTGTTCGGAGAAGGCCTGCTGTCCATCCTCCACCTGATCCAGGTGTCTCTTCCCATGCCACTCAGTGTATGCTTAAGGCTGTCATGGAGGCACAGGCATCTTTCCATAGGTCCTCCAGAGAAATGCTTTGGGTTATAGATGCAGCACAGGCTGACATGTGTAATTGCCTCCACCATGTTGCCGATTCAATGGATTGGTCGAATGACACGTTGGAATGGGTGCTGCCTGTGATGGAAAATCTTTTGGGAGTGGGATGGCATCCTCTTGAGTGTAGGTTAGCCACATCATCTGCTAGCCAAACAGACTGTGCCTGATCATGCTGCCATAGTGGCAGCACTTCAACTGCTCCATCAGTAGTTGGACTGTCGACACCCAGATCTGGCAGCCCATGGAGTCATGGTCCTAGGCATCCTCATGAGGGGAATTGGTCCAGCAGACATCTGTCATGTTCAGGTAGCAGCAGTGCATTTGACCATGGACATGGACATGCCAGTGCAATTACTGGCTGAGCTAGTTGTTGTGGTCAGGTATGACAGTGATGAACTACCACCTCTATCATGCATGGCTCACACCTGCCCAACATATCAAGATGTAGAGCTAGCACAGTGCTTGACTGTGTTCATGCAGACACTCACACACCAACTTCACCTGGAGGACCCATAAAGACACATTCACATGGTTCAGCTGTGAAGCTTAAAACTTATTTGTCTCATTGCCTATTTGTTACTTTATCTGAATGTCTGCCTGCTTCTCTTTCTTACTCACACACACACTCACTGAACTTTTTTGACAGCCTAGGCTTCCTGCCTCCCTCCCAAAAAAAAAAACCACCCTGTGTAAGTGATGATAACTGTGCCATGTCCCTGTTTTCTGTCTTTTGGATTCAGAGATGCTCAGTGTGCATAGCTGATTTAGTGCTTAGTATATCCGCATTTATGATGTTGAATTGGTAATTGTACCTTTGACTTATATTGGTCTTAGAAGGTTAGACAGTTGATATCATCAAATTGTTTTCCATCTTTAATGTTAATGATCTTGTGAGGGTTGTGAAATCTGAAACTGAAATGTGTATTACTACTTTCTAACTTCTCTCCTTAATGATTTTCCAGTACAGACCTATGGTACTATACTGGGGGCATGCAGTGACCATCCGTGAAGATATGTGAAGGCTGTCAGCCTAGCTAGATAGACTTTTGTAGATAATTCTGTCATTTGTAAATATTAATATAAGCCACTGGATTGTTCTCTTAAATCTGAAAAGACTGTATTGGATGTTGAAAGGGAAACATGTAACAAGAGTGCACTCTGCTGAAAGAAAGCTAAGTCAAGCATTTTATGACTGTTTTGATCTCAGGGTTTAGGGCTGTGGTGTTTGAACCAGCAGATTCTTTCTATTGTTTTGAGACTAGAATGAATTGCTAGATATTACATAGATAAAGTCTTTAATTGCTATAGTTTCCTGACCAGGTGCAAGCTTACTAAGAAATGTTAATGTAGAGTTTCTGTTAGCCTGGGAAACCAGAGAATTGTTAAGAATGATGTAATCTAAAATAAGTCAGCAGGATGTATTATCAATTTAAAGGACTTTCTCAGAGACAGAGAGCATTTTGCATTTTGTCTTCAGAACTGACTACTCAGCAGCACTTGCTTTGCTTTGTCTGTATGTAAGTAGGATCTTAGACTTTAGTGTGCCTCCTAGAAATAGATAGAAATGGTAAGTTTAGCCTAGCTGTTTTCTATATTTATGTCAGACTATTCTACGGTATTATTTTAAACATTTTCCTGTGATCTTTGAACTCTTGACTAGCACTGTGTTGAATTGTGGAAATTTGTCTTGTGTCATTATTATTTATTAAATATTTTTTAAACTTTTAAATTTGGCTGTTTTGTGTAGAGGTAATGTAAGCTCTAGAGTACATTGCATGCATATAGTGATACTGTACAAAGCCACTCCAAATAAACCTTGCTGCACAGTCACACTTACCGTTTGGGTAATAATATTGCACAGTAATAATTGGACACCCTTTGGTATGGGCCTTTTTAGTAGCTGATAAGTAATGGTCCTGGTGGTAGTGATTACTACCTTATAGCCTGGACAGAAGGTGCACAGCTAGTGAACCTGTGACAGCCTTCTCCAGGAGTGTCTGTGTCATATATAAATCATATATCAATGTGTGTGTGTGTGTGTGTGTGTGTGTGTGCATGTGTGCGTGTGTGCTTGTGTGCGTGTGTGCGTGTGCGTGTGTGTGTGTGTGTGTGTGTGTGTGTGTGTGTGTGTGTGTGTGCGTGTGTGTGTCAGCTACTTGGGCAGGGACACAGAGCACTGGTTGGACAGAGAGAGTGCTAGGAGGACTTGACTTGGGACCCTGGCTAAGGACCTCACTCTATAGCTGTGCCAGTGGGGAGTCTTATTGGGGATCTGGAGAGAAAGGGAGAAACCAGTTGTACTTTACTGTGTGTGTGTATTTATTATTCGTCCCAATGTGGACGCCCCTCACGGGTGTTAGTGGTGAGGACTGAGGCTGCTTGTTTACTGTGCAGTGCATGGGCGTCACACCATCACTACTTTTGAGAGGTATGACTGTGTGAATCTTTGATGCCTGAGGCCTACTACTAATAATGGGCAATAATATGTCTCTGTTGTCACATGTTAAGGTCATTGTTGTAGAAATCTCCCACCTTTTACTTTCTTACACCACCAGGTAACAACCTGCAAGGATATGCCAATTATTCATATTATTACGCAATACACTCCAGGTTCACCATTTACTTTGTAAATCTAACAGTGGCTACAGTTTTAGTTCAGGGCTGACTCTGATGCAAGCAGTACACAGCCATTACATGGGTAGGTAAAGGTTGTGAGCATTGCTTGGCATCAATGTTACTATATACATGTCTGTAGAAGGAACGTTTTAGGCCCTTAGGTGCAGAGTGAGTGTACTGCGAGTTGTCTGTTAGCCACTGCAAGGACATCTTGAGTATGCCTAAGTCTGCCTACACCCACAGCAGCTGCTGCATCCCCCACTGACTCCTTGCCTGTGTGTGGCTGTGGTGACCATGGCATTGGTGGTGGGATGTGTGCTCCTTCTCCTTGTTGATTCTGCTGAAGGTGTTTTCTTAGGATGGTGTTGGCATGGCACGGCACATAATGTGAATATTTCAGTACATATCCATGGATTGTACTGCAAGGTTCCCCCCAGATATATCTAGGCAGTTGAAGCTTGACTTCATCATCCCAAACACATGCTCTATAATATTTCTGGTTTGAGCGTGTGCTTAATTGTGGCATTCTTCAGCAGGTGTGTGTGCATTTCTGATAGGTGTCATCGGCTACAGTTTCAGTGCATAACCTGCATCCCCCAGTAAATGACCCTGTAGGATATCCCCCCTAGTGAACAATTTGGGAGGTGTGCCAGATATGTGAGTCATGGTAACTGACTGTATTGCCAGCACATACCTTCAAGATGATTCCCTTGGCATTACACATGACTTGGAAGTTAATGGAGTGGAAGCCCATTCTATTAATGTAGAGCCTTCACTGTTCTTTGGGTGGTGCCTTCATTTCTACCTGTGTGCAATCTATGATACCCAGTACTTCAGAGTAGTGTGCTACAGGGTAGAACTCTTGCATGTTTCTAGCCCTATCCTCAGGAGTACAGGGAAAATATATGAGGTGACTAGCATGTTGGAGTATCACATTCAGGAATTGATGGAGGATATTGGATGCTGATGCCTGTGACAACCCCAGCATTCCCCTGTTGGTCTCTGTAAGGTACCTGTAGCTAAAATTCTAAGTGATACACATATCTTTGTCTCCACTGGGATGGGTTCCTCTCTGTTTGCCCTATCTCTGAGCTGAGTATGACAGAGGTTGCAGTGTTCAGGTAGTGTGTCTCTGTCCACACTGTAGTGCTCTACAATTTCCACATCATGTACATTCTGATAAGTTACCTGGGGTCTTAAAACTCTTCTCCTTCTTGGCTTTGGTCTATTAGCAGCAGCATAGACTTCACCCTGTTGCAGATGAACATGAATTAGATCAACAACAGCCTCTAACATTAGTTCTGTGTAGAGTCCTTTCCGTTTATTCATTTTGGAATTCACAGGTAAAAACAGCAGTGAGTCTACACAGTTGCTTTATAGCTTGTTGAATAGCTCCCCCATTTTGAATTGGTTGATTGGCATACAATTCGTCTGCTTATATTTGTCAGCATGGAAGGAGATGGTCAACATACCATGCTGCTTTGCCATGGATGGTCTGCACTTCTCACCTCTAAGCTTTTGAATATTAGCTAAAACATTGTCTTCCACCATAGTGTCTTTTTTAGGCAATGCCAAACTGAAATTACTTCCAACATAGCAAATCAAAACCAAGAAAATCTAAAGGCATTACTGCTGAATGCTAGGAGTCTAAACAAAAAACTCCACTCCCTAGAGCCTCTCTTTACCCTAGTGAATGCTGATGTCTGTGCAGTCACTGAGACATGGTTTAAAGCTGCGGAGAGCACACCAACAGTTCTAGGCTATAATGCTTTCCACGCATTTAGGCCAGCTACTTCACAGACAGGGACTAAAGATGGAGGTGTCTCTATTTACATCAAAGATAAATATACTTCAAGGATGGTCAAACAGGACAATGTACTTGAGCTGCTCCATGTTCAAATCACCATAGACAAAATCCAATACCACTTCCTTGCATGCTATAGGTCCCCCTCTATGACCCAGGAAACCCATACCATGTATTTAAACTTATTGGAAACATTCACCATACAACCCAATACCATATTCATGGGTAACTTTAATTACCCCAACTATTAATTGGGAATCCTATATGACACCAAATGTACATGCACAGCTATTCCTGGATTTTGTAAACACAAACTCCCTGGACCAGATATTCACTATACCAACCAGGGGTGCAACCATACTGGATCTGGTCCTCACTAATATGGGAGAGTGCTGCACACCCCCTATTGCAATGCCTTCCCTGGTAAGGTCAGACCACAAAATGATCTCCTTTGTAGTAATAATAAAATCTGGACCCCCAGCTAAACCTGGAATATTCAGGAACTATTCTAAGGCTAACCTCCTGCTATTAAGTGAAACCTGGCAAACTTTTAAGCCCCCATAAACCCTGGGAACACTGCTACCTATGCAGAGCTGTTCACAGAAACCTTGTACAACCATGTTAATAGTTGCATAGAGGTGCTGTACCCACCAGGTAAAAGTACAGAACTAACCCAACAAACAAGCCACCCTGGTGGAATCACAAAATCAATAGGCTGTATAGCAGGAGGAATAAAATCATGGCAAAAATTAGGAGGTGCAGCACCCAGCAGGGTAAAAGCACTCTTACCACACTAAACAACTCAGAGGACAAATAAAGTCTACTGAAGCCAAATTTGAGGTAAGTTTGATCTCCCAGGCCACAGACAACCACAAAGCATTCTTTAGCTATATCTGCAATTTTAAAGGCAATACACAATTGTGTGCAAAGCTCATTGTAAATGGAGCCACCTATACTGAGCCAGAAAACATAGCAAACCTTCTGGTTGATAAATTCAGCTCCAACTTTACCCCTCTCTCCACCTCAACCTTCCCTCAGGAAATATCATCAAACATAACTTCCCCTGCTATCACTAGGGAACAGGCCCTTAATGCTCTCTCTAAGACCAAGAACACTGCATCAATGGTCCCAGACAATATCCCATGATGCCTTCTAAATAGCATGAAATATGACCTATCAGGGCCTCTGGAATTACTATTTAACTGTAGCCTCCAACCAGGTTTTGTGCCTTATGAATGGAGAAAAGTGACAGTCATCCCTCTGCACAAAGGTGGGCCATCTACAGACCCTGGAAGCTACAGACCCATAAGTCTGATTAGGCTTATATGTAAAGCCATGGAAAGAATTATCATGGAGATGATCAAAAGAGATATAGTAAACCTTCAGAGACTAGACCCAACCCAGTTTGGTTTTGTGAAGGGCAGATCATGCCTAATCAACTTGGTGGATTTTTCTGAGAAGGTCACCAGAGCAATGGATGAGGGCAAAATTGTTCACACTGCCTGCGTTGACCTGGCTAAGCCATTTGACACAATATCCCACAAGGACATTGTTTGCAAACTCAAGAGGTTAGGTACAAATCCGTATGTCACCTGGTGGATAGCCAAATGGCTCACAGACAGTACCCAGGAAGTTAGAATTGGGGAGTCCACCTCTAGAAAGAGGCCAGTCACAGGTGGAGTCCCTCAGGGATCAGTACTTGGACTGCTCCTTTTTGGCATTTACTTCTCAGAAGTCAAGGCCAATGTCAGTGGTCTCTGGCTGACTAAATTTGCAGATAATTGCAAATTAGGAGCTGTCATTGAATCTCACACTGACACAAATGTTCTCCATGAGGGGCTGACACAGACAAACAACTGGTGTCAGAGTCATGGACTAAAAGTAAATGCCAAGAAATACATAATAGGGGTTACCAGGGATGGATGACTTTGGGATGTCATCCATCCCTGGTAACTATCATATTGACAACACACCCCTTAGAAATGACCTAGTAGTTAGGGACTTAGGGACACACTAAATGGTAGTCTAGCCTTTGACCATCATGTGTCTACAGTGGTGAGGAAATCATTCTGTATTGCACGACATTTAAACAAAGGTATGGCATCTAAGTCCAAAGAAGTCATTGTTTCACTGTATTCGGAATTCAACAGATCTGTCATTGAGTACAATGCCCCCTTTGGTATGTACCTAACCAGGCATATACAACAATTGAAACATCCATGGAAGTCCCTCACTAAAAGAATACAGAGCATAAATAAAATATCCTATGTAGACCATCTCAAGGCTCTATCACTGTATTCTGTCTCCTACAGGCTTTTGAGGGGAGATCGATGCCTGGCATATAGGGCATTGTCAGATACCACTCTGATGAACCTCCTGTATATCCACAAAACAAACAGCACCAGAATTACCTGTTCTAAAGACTTAAACATTGCCTGTGATATAAATAGGTCCTGATGGAGTGATAGGTATGTATCCCAGAGACTACCCTGTATATGAAACAGGCTCCCTATCCATGTGAAGCAGAGTTTCTCACTAACCCAATTCAAGTGCAACTTGGACAATTGGATGGGAAACCAGAAATTCATCCCTTGTTTGGCACATGTCTCTAATGAACACAAGTAACCTGTAAATGGTTCATCTCCCAAACTCCTGCTTACACTTATCAAGGGTATCAGAACTTGTCAGAGATTTCGGATACATGGCTAGGCTTAAAAATGCAGTTGTGGTCATTAGCCTAGTAAACATCTGTGAACACTTGAATAACAGAAAATGCCACACAGCAGCAAAGACTCATTCTCCAACATTTATTCTTGGTGTTTTCATCTCAGATAATGACAAGACTTCATCATCGTACTAATCATTATGAGGGAACAGTTCCTTACTACACTCGCTAAAGTCAAAAACACAGTCTCCATGGGTCCCAACAACATTCCAGGATATTTCTTAAATAGCTTCCAATCAAGTGCATCATGGCCACTAGAAATCATCTTTAACAACAGCCTCTGGGTGGGCTTTGTCCCAGAGGAATGAAGGATTGCAACAGTCATCTCTCTTCAAAGGGGAGCCAATCAACTGACCCAGGAAACTACAGACTCATAATCTTGACCTGTCCTATCTTCAAGGCCATAGAGAGAATTATCACGGACCTGATCAATAATGACAACGGAAATCTCCAAGCACTGGAGCAGACCGAATTTGCTTTTATAAAAGGGAGGTCTTGCCTGCAAAATCTCTTGGACTTCTTTGAGAAAGCCACCAGAGCCATGAATGAGGGTAAAATGGCACACACCACTTATCTAGACCTGGCCAAAGTTTTTGACACAATCTTCCACTCAGGGATCATAGACAAACTTATTGTGTTTGGAATAAACCCCTACATTGCAAGGTGGATAGCAAACTGGCTCACTGACAGGATTGCTTATGACTGTAATAGGTTCATAGGTTCATAGGCAGATACTAGGCTATTGGCCCTAGGGCCTATATAAGTCTAGCCAAAAAGGTACCCTGTCTTTCGCCACCCAAGAAAATTATTTTCCTGTGGCCCTGTCGAGCAGAGCCACAGATGTGATCTCTGGGGTGAATTTCCTATTTCCCATCCAATCATCAAGATTTTTCTTGAATAGTGCTAATGAGGAGCTTTGTTTGATATAGATAGGTAGCTTGTTCCTGAGTATGAGAAGTCTCTGGGACAGGAATCTATCCCTCCAGCATGTTCTGTTTATTGTAGTGACAAGGTTTAGGTCCCTAGAGCTTGTAGTTCAGAGGGATTGGGATTTCTTTAAGTGGAGCATGTCCAACAGCTCTGGGTTTGACATAGCTTTGTATGTTAGGCAGAGATCTCCTCTGAGTAGGTGATATGTGACGGAGTAAAGCTAGAGTTTTTTGAGATGGTCTGCGTAGGGCATCCATTTGAGGCCATTAATCCTTTTTGTGAGGTATTTCTGTGGCCTTTCCATTTGTTGTAGATGTCTTGTGAGGTACATACCGAAAGGGGCGTTGTACTCTATAATGGGTCTAATGAGTGACAAGTAGAGTGGAACGATGACCTCTTTTTTCCTGGATTGCTTGAAACTAGCATTTACTAAATGTTCAATGTGTATTATTATCTTGGAGCTTTTCTCCCCAGGCCTCCACTGAAAATGGACATATATCCAGTCAGACTATCCTGGTCAACAAATGTAAAATAAAAAATAAAATAAAATACATGTTGTCCAGATAAACAAATCTATTTCTGACAAGAAACCTGTTACTAGTGGTATCCTACAAGGCTCAGTGTTAGGATCCCTACTGTCTGGTATATACTTCTTTGAAGTTAAGGCCAAGGTTGAAAGCCTCTGGCTCACCAAGTTCACCAATGACTGTAAGCTGGGGGCAATCAATGAATCCCCATAGTGTGTTGACATCCTACAAACAGGCCTAAAAATGACAAATGAAGCATGCCAAAACCATCATCTGAGACTAAATGCTAAAAAATACATACTCATACCCATCAGTAAATCAGATATCCCTGCAAATTATAATATTAGTAGCACACCCCTAAAAGTAGACCTAATGGTGAAGGAACTTGCAGTACAGATACATAGTAACTTAAACTTTGACCACCAGGTAACTACAGTTGTGAGAAAATCATTCTGCATGGCTCAATGTATAAGTAAGGGCATGGCATCAAAGTCAAAGGAAGTCATAGTGCCATTGTACTCAGCCCTCATTGGGTCCCTAACTGAATGCAATGCTCCCTTCTTCATGTACTTAACCAGGTACTTACACCAATTGGAGTGGCCCCAGAGGTTTCACACTAAAAAATTACAAAGCATAAGACACATGTCTTATGATGACTGACTAAAGGCCCTAACCCTTTATTCCATAGCATATTGGTTATTGAGATGTGACTTATGCCTGGCCTACAAGGCATTCTCTGATACAGCCCTGATAAAAATGTTACATATTCGCAAGAAAATTTATGCGCAGGTCACGTGTTCTATAGACCTGAACCTTATTTGTTACTCTAACAGAACTTGCTGGAGGGACAGATTCCTGCCCCAAAGGTTATCTTGTCTATGGAATACACTTCCCATATTCATAAAACAAAGCCCATCACTCACTGTGTTTAAAAACAATTTGGATAAATGGATGGAGAACCATAAATTCACTCCCGGGGTTCTACCCATGTCCCTCATGGACAGAGGTGGTCTGTAAAATGACTCAGGCCTCCAACACCCAAAAACCCACTCCCCTTGTACTACCTCATCCCATATCTGAGAAATTAAGATATAATATTGACATATCCTGGGTATTATTGGCTAGGCTTGTAAACTGTCTTGTGCCATTATCCTAGTAATCACCTATGAATCTATGAACCTATGACATAATGCTAATTTTTTGCATTTTGCGGAGTTTACACATTGACATCAGACCGTGACTTATATCTGTGAAGCCCTATATATGCTGTTATCAGAGGGGCACAGGGTACAAGGCAACATGGACTATCAACAGACAGGTCATGTTCACAAACTCAGTTGCATTCACTGACTGACTAATTAGGATATTAATATAGAAAGGTACTTTGCATGTGGGCATTAAGGGGCACCTCTGATTAAGCTTTGGAAAAGTATTAGGACACAGACGGTCAGCAAATGAGCTACACTTGTCTGAAGAGATGGTGACCAGAGGTGTCCCATAGATTAATGGTGCTGGTCCTTTTCCATGTTTTTATTAGTGTCATTGTAGAAGGACTAAAAAATAATTTTCTTTGTTAGTGATAGAAATATGTTTATTTATTTATTTCTTTATTATTTTATTTGTGGTAGCTGTATATGTCCCACAGAGACAATCCCTGGGATTCAATAAATTCATGGAGTTTACATGCGTGCAAGGTGATGTGCAGTGAGCAGCAGCTTTCATTGCACATTCATGCCGTACACCATAGTTAAATGTAAATAAGTGAAGTTTCATGGCTGTACAGTAGGGACTGCACAGTGAAATGTATATTATGTGACTGTCACACAAGATGATATAACAATGGGGAGGATGCTGTGTGAGATAAGCATCCTTACACGAATAATGGAGAAGACATCTATCAGGGATCTGACATACAATTGGGGTAGGGTGCATAGTGTAAGCAAAAACAAATAGCAATCCTGTTTAAATCAAAGTACTGAAAGTCTGCAGTTTTGTGCAGAATGCCACAATGATCACCAGAGCTTCACAGATAGCTCTCAATCTCTTAGTGCAAGACATCTGGACAAAGGCCAACCTAATAGAGGGACAGTGACCCAAAAATAGGGACATATGTGACATATTTGCCTTATTGAAATGTGGTAGAATAACCAAGGGTTTGTGTTAATATACATGTTCTCAAGGACTGGAAGTCAGAAACTCAAATGTATGTAATTACTGAGTCACATCAGTCCAGCGATCATCTCAGTGTTATGGCAGAAAGCCACATAATTGATAAGGAAAACCTGTGCACATCCTGAGAATATCTGGACATTTGAGAGGTATGAATGTGAAGTATACGCTCCAAACACAGTACAGGACAGTGTACCTACAGTGCAGAGTATTGTGATATCCCATTCATTGCATTCTGTACTGAAACTGTGTAAATGATCTGTAAGGGTACATGCACTGCCATGTAAAATAAACACTCAGGGGAAGTGTGTCTACTGAATAGGGACACACAGATAAATTGTATGGATGAATACAGGGAAAGAGGACAGGTAAAACAACCTAATGTACAGCGGATGAGGGCATGTCAATGGAAGATGGTTTTAGCAACAATAATCACATAACAATATGGTACAGCAGGGACTGCACAGTGAAAATATGTATTATGTGACTGTCACACAAGGTGACATAAAAATGGGGATGATGTCTGTTTGACATAAGCATCCTTAGATGAATAATGGAGAAGACATATATCAGGGATCTGAAATACAATTGGGGTAGGGTGCATATTGTGAAGCTGTGCAAACTGATTTGCCTGAATATGAGTGTAATCTCAGCAGTTGGGGCACAGGTAAATGCTCATGGACAACATTAAAAGAAGCAACCACAATCATGGACAATATCAGAATAATACCACCAATAATCCCATGTCTCTGACATAACATATGTGATTTAGAGTGATCAGAGATGATTCTGTACAAACATACTTGTACAAGTATTATGACACATTCATACTTTATGATGGTAATCATGCACCCTGTCCAGGCACTGCAACATCTGCTGGGGGTATTAGGAGGGAGACTGCTATACCTATATGTGACAATATGATCAATACAGGCTAGTTGACTGCTGTGCATGGCATATACATATGGCACAATCCACACTGTCATGAATGTTATCCATGTCATTTATGTTGCCAAACCCCTGTGTATGTACAGTTTGCATCACTAGAATAGACAGCACACATGCATATGGTTTAACAACTTGATGGGAGTTCCCCGCCATCACACAGTAATGTTTGTGCCACAAAAAGAATAACTTTGGTATGGCCAATAAGCTATGTGACAGCTCACTGTGATAAAGGTGGTACACTTTAGTTATAGATCAGTGGAAGTTGTGTAGGGAGGTTCATGAAGAAGGGTGCATTGTACTCAGTTTTTGGTGTGATGAAGGCTGGGAATTTTGGGGCTATGATGGTCTCTGATGTGGATGTCCTTCACATACTCAATACTTGTATTACATATAAGGGAGTAGTCAGCACTCTGACCACATGGTGGTAGATGTTCCACTTACCATCTACCCCAGGACACAGGTCACATACCGGTTGGTCTGATTATAGGGTGTGATATCCACATTATAATTGGGTTGTGTGTTTGTTTCCCTGATATAACAAATCCCCCATGGTTTCTTGTCATTGTAGGTGTTGTCATAGTTGTGACAGCAATCTTTGGTGTGTGTCAATACTGTCTGCATTATACTAATATCACAGTTGGAGTCAATGATTGCCCACAATCTGTAGTCCTTCAGGAAGCTGTTTGGACACAGGATGTGTATGTCATCTGTGATGTCCATTAAATAATGGACAGGAAAGGGCCTAGCAGACAGCCGTGATATACAGACCTGATCACTGGACCTGAGATATAGGTCACTTCACTAATGTGAACATATTTAGATGCCATGTATGTGATACACTGGTCTACTCACTTGGGGATATAGGTGCATACGGCTACATATGACAATGTTGAATAAATACCTCAGTGTGGATTTGTGTCAAATGCCTTGGGCTTGTCAAGTTAAAATGATGATAGTGTTGTCATCATGCATTGTCCTTGATGATCTCTTTGAGGGCATCTAACAGATGTAACAGACATGATGTAGCATTAACAACTCACACAGGTCTGTTGCACACAGCTGGGATATCACTAGTGTCCATTTCGAAAAAGTCCATGATGACATGTTCATCTATCTCACAAATGAGGAGAGTTAGGCTGTGTCTATACATGCATGCATCAGGTGATGCCCCCTACCCCAACTCACATGGATGCATGTTGAAAATACTCTTCTACAGCAACATAGTCTGTGTGGAAGGTGTGTTGAAGTGTGCATTAAACTTTGTCAGGAAGGTGTATGTGATGAGTCATGTGATAGTTGATTTGTGATGTCACAGCCCATTGATTCTGAGTGATTGGCCTGGGTATAGATTATACAGTGCATATTAGTTATTCCCAACTGGCATAGGGCTTGAACACAATGCCCCAAACAGGGATCATTGAGATAGTCTCCCAGCTGGGGATTAAACCTCATGTCACTAGATGGGTAACCAATTGACTCACTGACAGAACACATACTGTAAAAGTTGATTAATCAACCTCTACAAGTAAAGCTGTCAGCATTGGTGTACTCTTGAGATCTGTGCTTGGCTCTTTACTGTTTGGAATCTATTTCTTGATAGTTCAGGCTAAAGTATATGGGCTTTGACTTACCACATTTGCTGATTCTTGCATATTGGGTGCAATCATTGAGTCCACCTATGATGATAACATACTACTAGAGGTGTTAATACAGACAAATGATTGGTGACAAAGCCACACGGTCTACAAATAAATGCAGAAATGTGTCTTTATTTTGTCCTTCTGAAAAGTGGTATTCTGTGCTAATTACAACATTGACAACAGTCCTGTTATGCTGAAACCCAGTGATGCAAGCAGTAGGAACACATGTAAATAGCAATCTGAACTTTGACCACCAAGTCTCCACACTGGTATTGAAAGCCTGTGTCATGCACATCATAAGTCACACCATCATATTCAGATCTTAGGGACTGTATGACAGCACTGTACTCAAACTTCATTAGAACACTAATAGACTATAATGCTCCTTTTCACATGTACCTCACCAGATACATGCAACAGCTAGAGGGACCACAGGGGTTTCTCACCAAGAAAGCATAGGGCCTACAAACCATGTCATGATGTTTGTGGATAGACTGAAAGCCATGTCAGTGTAATCTGTATCATATACGATGAAGAGATTTCTGTCTGGCATCCAGGCCAGTCTCTTACCCTGCCTTGGTAGGAATACTGCATATCCAAAAATCAGATACAGATGATGATATCAGCAGTGTCTAGTGAGGAGAATATGGTAATAACAGTGTCCCACATGCTGGTGTAAAAGGCTGTCACTAATGTCAATCAAGTGCACAAACACACACACACACACACACACACACACACACACACACACACACACACACACACACACACACACACACACACACACACACACACACACAGTTGACTACAGCGAGAATAGAATCCCTACCTATCTAAGTACACAGAAGAACACATAGCATAGGCCTCTGTATTTAAGGCAAGTGCCACAGCTCAAGTCTGACGTGGAGTGTCTGCGGCAACACTTTATAGCTGATGACATCAACAGTGTCTGTTGAGGAGAATACAGTGTCCCACATGCTGGTGTAAAAGCCTCTCTGTAATGTTAAGCAAGAGCACAGACACCTGTTATCCCTCATCCAGGTCTTTGGGGTCATTGTCAAAGAAGTCCACAATGTTCAATAAGCAATATCTACTCTTGACATAACCAAAATGGGTCAGGTTAAGTCTGTTGAAGGTCACTTATGCCTCTTTGAATAAGGTCCATGCTGATCCCTTCCCTAGCCTTGTAGATAATAGGCTTATGGGTCAATAGTTCTAGTTCTGCATGTTACCAGACTGATGCGCATTGCATATCACACAACATTTAGTATTAATGTCTGTAGTGTAGGGGATATATGTGTGGAAAAGTACTGAGACATCAGTGTTGCAGTGGGTGGGGGGAAGCAGCACATGGCTGTATTGTAAATATGTGTAATATTCTTAGATAGGGTCTTCAGTTTGTTATGTTTCCACATCTAATTTCATTTCATAGACAGGAAATGGACAATAAACAGCAGTAATACATAACAGTATTTACTTTTCCATAGCATGGCGAGCAGTGGGTTTGCACAATGGTTGGCAAATTGTTTGTGCATGCAAGATACACATTTTCAATATGTTCCATGTCTGAGCGTAGTTAAAAAGTGTGCAAATGTAAGCAGCACTGCAAAAAGTTTGAGAGTTAGTACTGAGTTTATGAAACAGACCTGCTGCTTAACTGACTCTATGGCAGCAGGTATAAATTCACTGACACATTTCTTTTTGAGCCCAGGTGATATTGGGTTTGAATCCAGGTGTATCTAATACTTTTAAAGAGTTTTAAATAAACAGTGATAATCTAATGATATGATTTTTTTATAGTACGTGCTTCTGTGTGTTGACCTAGTGCAGTGGGGTTAAGCAGCATGGTGCTCACCATCACTGCTCATTGGTGTGTGATAGAAAACTTTGCGCAAACACAGAGGCCAAAAAGTAAAGGGATCCCTGCTTTTTCTGATACTTATGTGTGTTGTGTGTGATTCTATTTTTTGACCAGATTATAAGTGTTAAAATGAGGTAGATAGGAAAGTGGTTAAAAATATTAGCTGAAGTTGGACTGTCACGTGGGACAGGTGCCCAATTTTTTAATTGCAAATAGACAAGACAAGACACAGGGATAGTGTGGAACATTTAGTGATGTGGTACAAATGGATGACATGGAAACATTTTAGACTCATGCCCATCAAACTTGGAGACAGTGAGAATCAAGTCCTAAACCACTGAACTGCTATCACTGTCTCCTTACTCTGCTGGCAGCTGGAGTGCTTGATGTCTTCTCCTCCTCCTATAGACCAAGAAGGAGAGCAGCCTCTCCATCCAGCATAGGTGTACACCAGTGGTGCACTACATGACCCTATGCATGAACCCTGGCATCTCCTGGTAGGTGAAAACCAAACTTTCACCACTGCTCTCAGAGGGTACAACTGCACCAGCTGCCAGGGCAGTATTACCTGAGGGTGCAGGTAGTACAGGGGCAGCAGAAGCTGTGCTACCAGGTTGGGTCAAAGACATGCTGGTCATCAGTGCTGGAGTTGGTGGAGTGAGCACAGGCTGACCCACTGGGACTGGACTACATCACTGTGCTGTGGATCATTTAGTGATGTGGTACAGATGGATGACATGGAGATATTTTGACAAGACATAATAGAAAATAAAAAAGAGATAAGGGTTGAGGTGAGAAAAAAGAGATAAAATTAGCACCATTATATGTAACATACAATGCATTTATCTGAAGTATTACATTTATATTTATGTTCTAACAGATACACATTATACTACAGATTGTTGAAAGTAATCCTTGAAATGTGCATATATTGCACATATCTTCTTCTTCTTCTTTTGGCTGCTCCCATCAGGGGTCGCCACAGCAGATCAACTGTTTCCATTTCTTCCTGTTCTCTGCATCTTGCTCTGTCACACCAAACACCTGCATGTCCTCTCTCACCACATCCATAAACCTTATCTTAGGCCTTCCTCTTTTCCTGTTACCTGGCAGCTTCATCCTTAGCATCTTTTTCCCAATATACTCTGCATCCCTCCTCAGCACATGTCCAAACCAATGTAATCTTGCCTCTCTGGCTTTGTCTCCAAACCTTCCAACCTGGGCTGACCATCTAATATACTTATTCCTAATCCTGTCCATCCTCGTCACACCCAGTGCAAATCTTAACATCTTCAACTTTGCCACATCAAGCTCTGACTCCTGCCTTTTTGTCAATGCCACTGTCTCAAACCCATATAACATAGCTGGTCTCACTACCCTCTTGTAGACCTTTCCTTTCATTCTTCTTGGTATTTGTCTGTCACAAATCACTCCTGACACTCTTCTCCACCCACTTCATCTTGCCTGTACTCTCTTCTTCACCTCTCTTCCACACTCACCATTACTCTGAACTGTTGATCCCAAGTATTTAAACTCATCCACCTTTGCCACCTCTACTCCCTGCATTCTCACCATTCCTCTATCCTCCCTCTCATTCACACACATATATTCTGTCTTAGTCCTGCTGACCTTCATTCCTCTTCTCTCTAGAGCATATCTCCACCTCTCCAGGGTCTCCTCCACCTGTTCCCTACTCTCACTACAGATCACAATGTAATCTGCAAATATTATAGTGTACGGGGACTCCTGTCTGATCTCATCTGTCAACCTATCCATCACCATTACAAATAATAAAGGGCTCAGAGCTGAACCTTGATGTAATCCTACCTCCACTTTAAATGCATCCATCACTCCCACCACAGACCTCACCGCTGTCACACTACCCTCGTACATATTCTGTACCACTCTTACATACTTCTCTGACACTCCCGGCTTCCTCATACAATACCACAACTCCTCTCTAGGCACCCTGTCATATGCTTTCTCTAAATCCACAAAGACACAATGCAACTCCTTCTGACATTCTCTGTACTTCTCCAACAACACTCTCAAAGCAAACAGTGCATCTGTAGTGCTCTTTCCTGGCATGAAACCATACTGATGATCACTAGTCATCACATCCTTCTTAACCTAGCTTCCACTACTCTTTCCCATAACTTCATGCTGTGACTGATCAATTTAATCCCTCTGTAGTTACTAAGCTCTGCACATCACCCTTATTTTTAAAAATCTGTACCAAAACACTTTTTCCTCCATTCCTCAGGCATCCTCTCACTTTCCAAGATTTCATTAAACAATCTAGTTAAAATCTCCACTGCCATTTCATCTAAACACCTCCAGGCTTCCACAGGTATGTCATCTGGACCAACAGCCTTTCCGTTCCTCATCCTCTTCATAGATATCCTTACTTCCTCGTTGCTAATCCACTGCACTTCATTATTCACTATCTGCACATCATCCAGTCTTCTCTCCATCTCATTCTCTTCATTCATCAGCCCCTCAAAGTACTCTTTCCATCTGCTCAACACACTCTTCTCACTTGTGAGTATGTTTCCCTCATTATCCTTTATCACCCTTACCTGCTGCACATCTTTACTAACTCGGTCCCTCTGTCTAGCCAATCGGTACAGGTCCCTTTCTCCCTCCTTAGTGTCCAACCTTTTATACAACTCATCATACACCTTATCCTTAGCCTTCACCACCTATCTCTTTGCCATGTACCTCATCTCCTTATACTCTTGTCTACTTTCTTCATCTCTCTGACAATCACATTTCTTCTTCGCCAACCTCTTTCTCTGTATACTCTCCTGTACTTCTTCATTCCACCACCAGGTCTCCTTGTCCTCCTTCCTCTTTCCAGATGTCACACCAAGCACCTTTCTAGCCATCTCTCTTACTAGCTCTGCTGTAGTTACCCAGCTATTCGGTAACTCTTCACTGCCACCCAGTGCCTGTCTTAACTCTTCCCATGTTCCAATTATACAGATTACACTTTAAAGCATGGCATTTGTGCCACTGGTATAGGGTTTGTAATTTAATGTAAATATTATTGAAGAAATAATAGCATTGTATAGTTGGGAATCATGGTATTTGAACCCACAACATCTAAATACATTCTTATATTGTACCCCTACAATTGCTTTGTGCTACAGACTAATGCATGCATACTTGCTTTACAGTTCATGTATGCATCCTCAATTTGGCGCAACTGTATAAAAGACCAAAAAAGCTACCTTTAATTTTTAAAGCTACAATAAGACTTCTGTGTGCTGCATACATACCACTTGCTTCCCTCAGTCTCTCCAATCAAGCAACATGAGCCTGCCAATTGAACTCATGTTCATTGTGAGCTGGTGAAAGAACATAATGGAGAACATCGATATCTGTGCAGTAACTGAGACCTGGTTCAAGGCTCCAGAGAGCACCTCTGCAATATGAGGCTACAACTCGTACCACACTTTTCGGCCACCAAACTAGGACCAAAGCACTAAAGGTGGAGAAGTGTCCATATTCACCAAAGATATTCACACCTCCAGGCTAATTGCTCAATACAATGCATCTGAAATTCTACAGGTGCAACTAACACTAGGTAAGGCTGCAATCCAAACTGTAGCTTGCTGCAGATCCCCCACCATGCCCTAAGATTCTCACTACACCTTTCTAAACATACTGGAAAATATTAAGATGCAACCAAACACCCTAATACTGGGTGATTTCAACTACTCTGACATTAATTGGGAAAACTACTCAGGTACCAATACCTTTGCCCAACGGTTCTTGGAATTCATAAATTCCAATGCCCTGGATCAACTAATCCATAGTCCCACCAGGGGCTCAAATATCCTAGACCTGGTCATTACCAACATGGGAGGTCGATGCTCCACACCAGTTGTCACCTCCTTGTTGGTCAGGTCTGACCATAAGATAATCACCCTTGACATCCACATCCCACCCCCCACACCCCAGTAGGGAAACCTGCATAAAAAACGTCTCCAAAGCCAGCTTCATGCTACTCAAGTCAGAAGTGACAAGCTTCATGGCACCCATGCAGATGGGAACTGACAGTTCAACTGCTGAATCCTATACTAAGGCACAGTACGAGCATATCCACTTGTGCATGAATCATGCCATTTCAAATAGAGCCAAGACAGTCTGCTCCAAAAGAAGGAACCCAATCTGGTGGTCGCCTGCCATAAACAAACTATACAACAGAAGGAAGAAATTGTTGCAGAAAAGAGGAAAATCCCAGGATGCAAAAAACTCCCTTACCAGCCTCAGTAAGAAGCTGAGACCCCTCATAAAATCCTCTAAAGCTAGTCATGAAAATAAAATTGCCAAAGATTCCAAGGACAACCACAAGGCAGTCTATAGTTATGTCAAGAATCTAAATGGCAATGCTCAGATCTTCTCTGAGCTACAACAGAATGACATTAAATATACTGATCCCAAGGATATCGCCAATATCCTGGCAGATCGATTCAGTGCCAACTTCACCCCCCTTTCACCCCCCTAAAGGGCCCATCTCAATACTAAAAGATTGCCAAATTCCGATAATCACGGACACACAGGTAAAAAATGCACTATCCAAAGCTAAGAATACAGCATCCATGAGACCAGACGACATCCCGGGCTGTGTACTACATGAACGACAAAATTAACTGGCACCTCACCTAAGTGTCATGTTTAATCATAGCCTCACCTCAGGTTTTGTGCCCAATGAGTGGTGCACAGCTACAGTTATCCCACTCCACAAGGGGGCAATCCACCTTGGATCCCAGGAACTATCGTTCCATCAGTCTGATGAGCCTGATCTGCAAAGCCATGGAACTCATCATCATGGAACTTATAAACAAAGACATTGACAACCTTCAAACACTGCACCCCACCCAGTTTGGTTTTGTAAAGGGCCGATCTTGTCTCCTCAACCTGATTGACTTCTTCGAATCAGTCTCCTGAGCCCTGGATGAGGGTAAGGCGGTCCACACATTCTATCTGGACCTCGCCAAGGCCTTCGACACCATCCCCCATTCTGGAATCATAGATAAACTTACTAAGCTGGGCATTAATCCCTATGTCATTCAATGGGTTGCCAACTGGCTTACTGACAGAAACCACACTGTAAAAGTAGCTGACTCAAAATCCAGCTCCAGACAAGTGACAAGTGGAGTACCTCAGGGTTCAGTCCTAGGACCTATCTTGTTTGGCATCTACTTCTCTGAAGTACAGGCCAGTAGTAAGGGACTCTGACTAACAAAGTTTGCAGATGACTACAAACTGGGAGTCAATATTGAATCCCTAAATGATGTGGATATTCTACAAAAGGGCCTTAAACAAACAGATGCTTGGTGCCAGAGCCATGGGCTCATGCTCAATGCCGATAAATCTAGTTATCCTCTTTGGGAAAAAACATGTACCCATGAATTACCACATAAGTGGCAGCACACTAAACACCAAAATTGTGATAAGGGACTTAAGGACACAGGTGGACAGTGGTCTCACCTTCGATAACCACATAGCCAGAACAGTCAGGAAATCCTTCTATGTGGCACACCTCAACCCTAAAAGCTCTTCATCCAGAAAAAAGGAGGTCATTGTCCCACTGTACTCATCCCTCATTAGACCCATTATAGAGTACAATGCCCCGCTTGGTATGTACCTCACAAGACATCTGCAGCAACTGGAAAGGCCATAGAAATACCTCACTAAAAGAATCACAGGGCTACAGCAGATGCCCTATGCTGGCCATCTAATAAAACTCCAGCTATTCTCTGTCACATATTGCCTTCTCAGAGGTGATCCTTCTCAACATACAAGGCCATGTCAAACCTAGTGCTGTTGGACATGCTACACTTAAACAATTTCCAATCCCTCAGAGCCACATGCTCCAGGGATCTAAACTTGGTCATCACAATGAACAAAACATGCTGGAAGGATACATTCCTGACCCAGAGACTCTCCATACTATAGAATAGACTGCCCGTACATGTCAAGCTGAGTGCCTCTTTGGCCCTCTTCAAAAGAAACCTTGACGATTGGATGTGAGATAGGAAATTCACACCGGTGATCACGTCAGTCACCCTCCTAGACAGGGGACCAGGGAAGTAAATATTCTGGGAAGAAATAATCAGGGGATTGTTATGGCTAGGCTTGTATAGGCCCTAGGGCCAGGCCAATAGCCTAGTACCAACCTATGAATCTATGAACAGAAGAGCATCATGCATGCCAGTCTTGCCAATATTTAGCTTTCTATGTCTTACAAGTACTCTCTTATTGTCATACTTACACAGCTCTAGGATGTCCGCAGTTTCAAACTCATAGGTTCATAGGTGTGTACTAGGCTAATGGCCCTGGAGCCTTCAGAAGCCTAGCCCATAGAAGTGCCCTGGCATTGTGCCACCCATTAGTTCCCAGTGCCTCTATCAAGTGATCCCCGGGGTGAACTTTCTATTAGCCATCCACTCATCAAGACTTCTCTTTAAGAAGGACAGCGAGGTGCTCTGCTTGACATGTATGGGAAGTCTATTCCAAAGCATGAGTAGTCTCTGGGTGATGAACCTGTCCCTCCAGCATGTTCTGTTGATTGTGGTAATGATGTTGAGGTCTCTGGAGCATGTGGTGTGGAGGGATTGGGATTTCTTTAGATGTAGCATTTCTAACAGAGCTGGGTCAGACATGGCCTTGTAATTCAAGCAGAGATTATCTCTAAGTAGGTGATATAAGACAGAATAGCTGGAGTTTTTTGAGTCTGTCCATGTAGGACATGTGTTTAATGCCTAGGATCCTCTTTGTAAGGTACGTCTGTGGGCTCTCCAGCTGTTGCAGTTGTCTAATGAGGTACATGCCAAATGGGAAATTATATTCGATGATTGGTCTAATGAGGGAAGAGTAGAGACAGATGATGACCTCTTTCTTCCTGGATGCAAAACCCTTGGTAATGAGATGTGCCACATAGAAGGACTTTCTGACCACAGTGGCAATGGGGTGGTCGAAGGAGAGGTTGCTGTCAACCTGCATCTCCAGATCTCTTATAATGCCTTCAGTGCTTAGTGGGCTCCTATTGATGTGGTAGTTAGTGGGAACTGAGTTATTACCATAGCAGATGACTATGCATTTTTGGTGTAGAGCTTAAGGTCATGGTTTCAACACCAGTCATTGGTCTCAGTGAGGCCTTTCTGTAGGATGTTTGCATCACTTGGGGAGTTAATAATGGCTCCCAGCTTGCAGTCATCTGCAAACTTGGTCAGCCAGAGTCCTTTTGTGTTGGCCTGGATTTCTGAGAAGTAGATGCCAAACAGGAGAGGACCCAGGACCGATCCCTGTGGGACTCCATTCATGACTGGTCAGCAGTCTGACTTGGAGTTCACTTCTTTCACACTGTGTGTTCTATCTGTGAGCCAATTTGCAACCCACTTACTGATATAGGGGTTGATGCCTAGTTTGGTGAGTTTATCACTAATTCCTGAGTGAGGAATGGTATCAAAGGCCTTGGCCAGATTGAGGTAGGCTTTATGCGCTGCCTTACCTTCATCCACAGTCCTGGTGACTGACTTAAAGAACTCAACCAGGTTGATGAGGCATGATCTCCCTTTCACAAAGCCAAACTGCGTGGGGTCCAGAGTTTGGAGATTTCCTATATCTTTGTTAATCAGGTCCATGATGATGTGCTCCATAGCTTTACATATCAGACTGATGAGGCTAATGGGGCGATAATTCTCAGGGTCTGTAGTCACTCCCTATTTATGGAGAGGGATGACTGTAGCAGTGCTCCATTCAGTAGGGACAAAGCCTGGGGTGAGACTGTGAATGAACAGGGCACACAGATGTGGTGCCAGTTTACTTTGTAGTTCATGTAGAACACAGCCAGGGATATGATCGGGTCCCATGGAAGCTGTATTCTTGGCCGCAATTCTGCCTTCATAGCTGGCTTTATAGGATTTGATGAGGGATCTCAACTTTTTGTTGAGGCTAATAAGGGAGTTTTTCCAGTCATGGGGTTTCACCTTTTTCTGAAACAGTTTCTTTCTTCTTTCTGTTGTAGAGTTTATTAATGGCAGGGGACCACCAGATTGGCTTCCATTTTTTGGAGGAGAGCATCTTGGTTCTGTTGGGTATGGATAGTTCCATGCATTTATGTACATGCTCGTACAGTGCATTGGTGCATGATTTGTCAGTCATGCAGCTATTTCCATTGGCATGGGTGCCATGAAGTTAGCCACCTCTGTTTTTAGGAATCCAAAGTTAGCTTTGGAGAAGTTTTTTAAGGTGGTTACATTTGGGGGTGAGATGTGGATTTCTATGGTGATTAGTTTGTCAGATCTGACCAGGGAGGGATTGACTACTGGTGTAGAGCAATGGTTGCCCTTGTTAGTAATAACCAGGACAAGGATGTTGCTTCCTCTAGTGGGGGTCAGAATGAGCTGGTCCAGGGCATTGGAATTGATGAATTCCAGGAAGCGTTGGGCCAGTGTATTGGTGCTTGAGTAGTTTTCCCAGTTGATGGAGGGGTAGTTGAAGCCTCCCAGTATGACAGTGTTGGGTTGGACCTTGATAGATTCCAGGGTACTTAGGAACCTGGAGTGAGAGTCTAGGGATATGGTTGGGGATCTATAGCAGGCTATGAGCTAGATTGCAGTCTTACCCAATGTTAGTTCTACCTGAAGTATCTCAGATGCATTATGCTGGGCTACTAGTCTGGAGGTGTGCATATCCTTTATGAATATGGAGACATCACTGCCTTTGGAGATTTCTTTTCAATGCTTTGAGGCCGAAAGGTGTGGAATGAGTTATAGCCTGGCAGTGCAGGGCTGCTTTCTGCTGCTTTAAACCAGGTGTCTGTTATAGCACAAATGTTGATATTCTCCATTTTGAGGAGTGCTTCGAGTGAGTGCATCTTGAGATTAAACTTCTAGCATGGAGCAGCATGACCCTCAGACTGCATTTATTTATAGCTGTTACAGTGGTAATTTGGTCTTTGGAACACTGTCTAAAAAAGGCACTATAGGGGTGGCAAGAGCCTTAGCCAGTACCCAGAAACCCAGGGGTGACAGATGCAGGTCATCTCTGGCAAAGCATCGAGGTCTGTCAAACATGTCATCCCAAGTAGACAGATATTGGATCCCCTTAGAATGACACCAGAAACTTAGACAATTGTTGAAGTCAATCATTTTTTGTTTGTACTGTGGTATCATTCTGGGTGACGGTAGGATATTGCTCAGGGCTAGTGTCATACCTGCCCAGGCCACATAATCTGAGAGTTCCACCATGTCTCTTTTCATGTAGTCCAGGGAGGTGTATCTCAGGTCATTCACACACACATGGACAATGACAGCGTCATACTTGTACTTGTCGAGTGACCTGAGTGCAAGTGTTATGTGTTGGATTAGGGCACCTGATAGACAGCTGACTGTTACTTTCTCCTTATTCAACCTAGTGAGTGGGACATCTGTGTGCCTCAATATTGAGTCACCTATGATTAGTGACAAGGTGTTTAGCATTAGGGGCTTAGGTTAAGGGGCACACTGTGGAGGTGAGCTATGTGTCCTGTGGTTTGTGCTGTGTTGTGGTGGTTGAGTGCATTTCTGTCTTGGAGGTCTCTGCTGTTTGGGTAAATTTCTATTGAGTGCTTCCATGAAGGTGGGTGTGTGGTTTGTGTTTTTATGTGAGAGCTGTGATAGTGGGTGTTCTGGAGGGCTATGTGTTCCATGTGGTGTGGTGCAGGTGTTGACCTTCTCCTCTTGACCAGTTAGTTCAATTTTGGCTGGAGAGTGCACAGCTTTTAATTTGGTGATATAAGTGAATCCCTTACAAGTCTGAGTGTTGGGAGGTAAGAGGAGAGAGTTGTCTGTGTACATGAGGCAGTTGCTATACTACCTCAGAATTTCCAAGTACACCAGGTTAATAGGAGAAAGCACAGGGAACTGCACTTTAATTTTTTCTGGAGGGGTGGTCATAACTACTATGTACTGGAGCTATTTCCATGAAGAATGACTAGTGCTGATGGCTGTTAGGTATGCTATAATAATTGCTACAAAAAAGTTGAAGTGCAAAGTGATTAGGCTATTTGAAGTGTAAGACAGAAAGAACTAGCACTATCTAAGGGAAAAAGTGAAGAACAGACATTCTGGCACCAGTAATAGTTTACCTCAGCTCGGCACCACTGAGCTGAGCTTAAACAAGTGCAAACCCATGCAAATGCTGGCTTTTAAACCAGAAAGTTGAAAGGGATCGAAAAACTGCCCAAACGTTCAATAAACTACCGTTTCTTGGCCAGAAACTACTCCTTTTGTGGTAGATAGGCTACCTAGTGCTTACCACTCCCACTGATAAGCTAGAAGTCTTCTCTCCAACACAGAAAGGCTTGGGGTTCTCAGAAGCTTACAAACAGTCCTGGAAACAGCAAATCTGTATCAGGACTAGACTAATTTCAGGAAAGGTGGAAAACAAGCACAAATGTGGGCTTTTAAACCAGAAAGTTGAAGGGGATGGAAAAACTGCCCAAATGGCCACTAAACTACAGTTACTGGGCCAGAAACCACTCATATTGTAGTAGATAGACTACTTAGTGCTTACCATTCCCACTGATAGGCTAGAAGGCTTCCCTCCAACACAGAAGGGCTTGGGGGGGCTCAGAAGCTTGCAAACAGTCCTGGACAGAGCAAGTCTGTATCTGGACTAGACTAATTACAGGAAAGGTGTGAAGCAAGCTTAGAACTTTTTTTTACAGAAAAGCAGCTAAAACAGCAGTAAAATAATTCAAATGCAATGCAAGTTAGCACACTTGCGTGTGTAGCATTATTAAAGCAGATAACGTTTAAACAAATGCAATTAAATTAAAAATGACCAAAACGTGCAGAAAGCAGTAAATTAGGAAAAACAAATCAAAATGGAGGTTCTTAAAGTGTCAGAAACAATGCCAGCAAATATATAAATAATTCAGTCAAGCAAAAATTAAGATAGTACAGAACTCTGAACAGTTAAAAAGTGCCAAAAATATTCTTATCAGCTCTATATTTCCAGATTGTTTGAGAAGCACACTCAGTCAGAACACAAGGAGATTCTAGCAATGGTAGATTCTAGTAAAGTGTGTGTGTGTGTGTGTGTGTGTGTGTGTGTGTGTGTGTGTGTGTGTGTGTGTGTGTGTGTGTGTGTGTGTGTGTGTGTGTGTGTGTGTGTGTGCATGTGTGTGTGTTGTTTTAATAAAGTGGAAAGGGAAAAAGGAGGAGCAGAATATAATTCAAGGTTAAGAAGCTAAGTGGGTTGGCCTTCTCAAATGTTCTCGCTATATTAGGTAGAATGAGCTAATTACACTAGACTGGGAGGAGTGTCCCAGATCAAATTTACAGTAGAGGTGGGCAACTACAAATCCACCAATTATAACAACAAGACACCAACATGGAGGGAGAGTGTAGAACTCAGTATGAAAAAACAGTTTACAGTTAAGAAATTCAGTAAAATGCAATTACAGTAATGAAACACTAGCAATGAAAAATACAGTTAAAACAGTATAAAGCAGTACACAAATGCAGTGAAACAGAACAAAAGCTTTATAACAGCGCAACATGTAGTAGATTAGCTGTATAGCACAATTATAAGCAGTAAGAAGTGCAATTCAATGAAATAAATGCAATAAATAACTTATTCTGGTCTTGGAGTCTGAGAGAATTTCTGCTTTGTCCCAGTGATGAATCATGCAGCCATTGGTTGAGAGTATTCCTTTTGCTCCTACATAGGTCATTGAAATGATGTCTACATTGATCTCCAGTGTGTGGGATACCAGTAGTACTGGATAGAGCCTGGGCCAATCTATTCCATGCCTCAGACTTGTACTGGGAGCCAGAGTAGTCCCCCTGCAGATGCCTTTGGCTGTGGTACTTTACCAACAGTCCAGTAAATATCCTGGAATCCTGAACACCCAACCTCTGTGCCCTAAACTTGGAACCTTCCCTTCCAGTGCTAGCCATGTCTACCAGCTGAACTAGAGCAATGGACACTGATGCTTTCCTGCCAATTCCAGTTACATTTACTGGTAGTGTGCCAGTCTGAGCCATAATGCCAACCTTGTTTGTGTGATGTTAAGTGGAACTCAGCAATGTCAAGCATGGAGGAATGAAATAATTTAAATTTGAAGGTTAATCTGACACTTGGCCTTAGTTTGAGGGGGTTTGTACTGATGTAACCTGGAAATATATATTGGAAACTGAAGGGAAACCGTTAGTTATTTTTGCAGACATGCACTGGGGGCATAGATGTCATGACCTGACATTGTTTTTGTCTTTATACACTGAGAAAAAAATGATTTTTACACTATAGGATTCAAATCTATGGATCGAGGACAAAACATTTTCTTCCACAATGTTGATTTTTCATCTTTGCCACAGAAGAAGTGCTGCTTAGATGTAGCCAGGAATACAGGGGACAGTTTGAGTTGCTGCACATATATGTGGGTCACCTGACAAAGGTTATTGGATATAGAGCCAGTTGTGTATGTGTCTTAGATAGTTCTGAAGTCCATGCAAGTCCAGATAGCAGAATTATACTTACAGAGATATAGTAGACAGGATACCCTTAGTCATACATCTGAAAACACAAAAATGCTGTTTCATCCCTCATATACATAATTCATATCATAACCAATATCTTAAGTGTTATAATTGAGAGTGAATATAATGGAAAGTGGGACAACAGTAAGAGTGCATGGAATATCCTGTAATTGAACCCAAGGCTATGTGTTTGGCAGTCCTACACTTACACCTGTTGCCAAAAGAATGCAGAAATAACACTTCTCTATTTTTCAGTTCATTGCTACAAACTGCACTGTCAGGACAGTATAAAAAGGTTGTGTACCCTGTACTAGAACACAGGACCATCTGTACTCCAGCTCTACACTTACACATGCTGCCACAGGACTTGTTAAATGAGATTTTCATAATTTCCTACTCATTCTTAAGTTCTCTGTGTTAACCGCCCAGCAACACCACTTAGCATGTTTGAATGGTGCCCAACAGAATTAATTGAATGTATCCATTTTCAATTATTAGCTGTCTGAGTTCTGTCTGCAGGTGTTCTGTCTGCTTTCTAGAAGGGGTCATTAGTCCACGTTTGTGCACTGCCACTTTTGTGCAAATGAGATAACCATATACAAACCTGACCTTAATTCCTCATTTTCCTGTGTTTGCACGAATGCCCCCCAAAAAGAAAAATGAAGAAAAAAAGGAAAAATAAGGAAAATCAGTTGAAATGAGGAAAACAATCTATGACATACACACTACAAAATGTTAGTACACATGACATATTTCTACATAGGTCTGGATTTGAACTTTCACTCCAATAAGCCTTCAGAAAACAGTAAGGATGCTTATCCCTCTTTGCCACACAAACATCTTTGTAGCAAAGAACTGAAATAATTCTGCATGCAACCAACTGCAACATCATCTACAGTAATATGAAACCATACAACTGTTATTTGTACATTTATTATTATTGGATGTATTGCACTGAGTGATCACACAACCAGTTATGAGCATTCCTTGCAAATATGCAACTCTGTCTTACCTTTCTGTTTTGTTACTTATGCTTCTCTTATCTGACCAGTAATCTGAGACTTGCAGTCTGTAAGCCATTCCATATTATTGTCCGTAAACTGTTTGAGGATATTAAAAGGCAATAATATAATATGCAGATGCCAACAAATGAATGGAATGTTGGATATAAATGAAGAGATTATATGAATTGTGCTGACAAAATTCTAACACTTTGTAAGTCTAACTTGACATACCCACTGGATGTAGGGCCACCAGCAGTGCTGTTTTGTTTTCCTTCTCTCAACCAGTAATCATTCACAGTTGCAATCCATTAAAAACAAACACTGAGGGAGTGCCTGCACTATGTTTATATCAGCTACATGGAGCCAAGTGTTTGGGATTCAGCAATTCTAATGAGTTTACTCCTGGTTTACATCTTCACCATTCTGATAGCCCCTGAATCTACATCATAAAAGGCAACAGTATAGCTAGGGAGACTGAAAGTGAAGAGATGTGTTTATGTGAAGAACACAGAAAAGAGGCTATTACTTTGGAATATACATGCACAGAGGGTTATTGAACTTAAGAAGCTATGCTTGCATTTTGTCAGCTACATACTGCATATGCTGGAATCCAATTAAGATAAATATGTATAATCTGTATAATAGTTTTATACACGCACACACACACACACACACACACACACACACACACACACACACACACACACACACACACATGTATAAATATGAATATAGATACATATATATTTGATTAACATTGTAATTTTATCTCTATGCATTAGTTAGAAGTGCATTGATAGTATAGGCATGTTTTTCAGAGCATTTCACAGGTATACAGGATAGACAATACCTTAAAGTGGAATGTTCTGTGTTAAATTGATAGATATGTTAAAAGAACAGTTCACTTTATAGCCGTTATAGCATTTCAAAGATGGTTTGTTAGCAAAATGTGTCATTTTTCCTGTTCTTTTGGAGGTGGGGGAGCAAAGCTGTATTTCTGTTATGGCACAAATAATGATATATTGCTGTTGCTATTCTACTGTTTTCATCCAGCCTGTTGTTCATATTTCAAACCTCTAGACTGTTTTATGTTTCTCCAGTGGGTAATACTGAAATGCTACATTTTCTGTTTTATCTGGGAGCAATTATTTTGTAGTTCTGTGATACTTATGTGTATTGCCCTTCTGCTGTCTTTTAGGACACATAGGTCTATGCCAACAAAGCATTTCAATCCTCAAAGACTACCCTTCACTGACTCTGAAAATCAGGTTATTGTTGATGCTTTTAAGCAACATGACACCTTCCTGCTTGGGAGGGGATGTGGAGATATATCAGGCAGAATACAGATTTGGCAGCAGATTGTCACATATGTTAATGCAGTGGGTGGCCACAGCAGGATATATGACCAGGTGCACCATAGGGCCACTGATATGATCACATCTGCATGGAGGAGAGCAGTTGCACTGGGTCATGATCAGATGGTTACTAGAGGGGGGCTTGCTACAGACCCACCACTAACACCAAATGAAGAGTTCCTGTCCACTGTCAGAGATCCAGGCAGCTCCCAGGAAAGTTCAGAGCAGCATGTCCTTTACACTGGTGCTGCTGTTTCAGGGACAGCAAGCATGTCCCAGGAAGAGCTTCCAGGCAGGTGTTTGTATCTCAGTTGTTGAATACTGTTGTATAGTAAAACAATTTAAATCAATACGCTACTTCTGTTTCACAAGAACATTTTTTTGGAGGGAGGGGATTGAAGATTCCTACAGTTAACAATACATTCTGATTTATTACCTTAGGTTAGAGTTGTCATTGAAGTTCTTGTTGAAAGTATAGTTAATGGACATATAAATGGTAAAAAGTATTACCGCCTGTGTTACTGTTAATTGTGATGGTGTTGTCCTTCCCTTTTGCTTAACTTCTTCCAGGACCATCTGTCATGCAGATAATACCATAATCTGCACTGGTAAGGAAAATATTTTTTATGTTGGTACTGATCAGCAATTCAAAAAAATATTTTAGTGTGTGATGTTGATGTCAGGACTGTTGTGTGTATTGCTGTACTGTCTAATAGTGGCAGTACTGTTACTTTGTTAGTATATATCTGAGTATACTAGTTTAGTTATTAATTTTCTTCCTGTGTTTGTTGCTTATTATCACAGGTGATCCTGACAGTGGAAGTGTGGGACTTCTACCACCTGATGTTAAAGTATCAGCAGACTCTGTTGATGATGGTGGCCAAACAGAGGCACAGTCGGGGGTGCAGATGTTGAATCTGACACTCAGGTTGATATACAGCCACCCCCTAAAATTCCATCGAACACAGCCACTAGGCCTATACCTACCCATTCCAGTGAGCTCACAAATATTGGATAGATGGAGGGTGAGATAGTTGATAAGGGAAGTGTTGTTAT
Organism: Protopterus annectens; assembly: GCF_019279795.1. Classification (NCBI taxonomy): domain Eukaryota; kingdom Metazoa; phylum Chordata; order Ceratodontiformes; family Protopteridae; genus Protopterus; species Protopterus annectens. The sequence continues at coordinate 636,036,616 of NC_056729.1, read as the reverse complement.
TACAGCTTTAGTGCCTGTTGACTCTGGCTGGAGCCAAAGTGTGGGCAAGGTGACATGCAGGAGGGTTGTTAGGGGTGCTTGGAGGAGGTCTGCTGTCCATCCTCCACCTGATCCAGATAGTGTCTCTTCCTGTGCCACTCAATGTATGTTTAGGGCCATCATGGAGGCAGAGGCATGTTCCCATAGGTCCTCCAGAGAAATGTTTACAGTTGTAAATATGGCACAGGCTGACATACATGACTGCCTCCACCATGTTGCCAATTCAATGGATCATATTAATGACATGCTGGTATGAGCTGTGTCTGTCATGGTACATCTGCTGGGAGGGGGATGGCATCCTCATGGGCATAGGTCAGCCACATCATCTGCTGTTAGCCAACATGGCCATGCCCAATCCCGCTCCCATAGTGGCACTACTTCTACTGCTCCTTCAGTGGGTGAGCTGTCTACACCCTATACATAGCAGGCCATGGGGTCATGGTTCTGGGTGGCCTCATGAGAGGAGCTCATCCAGCAGACATCAGTCACATTCAGGTAGCAGTAGTGAATCTGTTCATGGGTGTGAACATGCCAGTCCAACTCCTGGCAAAGACAGTTATCATTGTCTGGGATGACAATGATGAATTGCCACCTCTACTATGCACTGCTCACACTAGTCTGACATACCAAGACATAGAGCTAGCACACAGCTTGGCTGTGTTCATGCAAACACTCACACACCAGTTTCAACTGGATGACCCCTACAGACACACACACAACAGCTACATGGTTCAGCCATGCAGCTTTAAACTCGTTTTGTCTCACTGGCCATGTGTTGCTTTATCCAACTGTCTGCCTGCTTGTCTATCTTACTTACACACACTCACCGATATTTTTTGTCAGAATAGGCTTCCTGCCCCCCCCCCAACACCCTGTGCAAGTGATGCTAACGGTGCCATATCCCTGTTTTGTATCTTTTGGATTCAGGAATACATAAGCTTTGTGTCTGATGCTCAGGGTGCATAGCAGACTTAGTGCTTAGTATATCTGCATTTGTGATGTTGTACTGGTAATTGTACCTTTGACTTATATTGGTATTCGAAAGTTAGTCAGTTGAGAGCATCAAAATTTTCCAACTTTATTGTGAATGCTGTTATGAGGGTTGTGAAGTCTGAAACCACACTGTCTCTTTACTTTCTAACTTCTCTCTTTAATGATTTTCCAGTACAAACGTATGGTGCTAAACTATGGGCATACAGTGACCATCAGTACTTTTGAGAGGTATGACTGTGTGAATCTTTGATGCCTGAGGCCTACTACTTAATAATGAACACATATAAGTCAAATAAATCTCAGCTGTCACACATTGAGGTAATTTCTGTACAAATCTCTCACTTTTTTACTTGTGTACACTACCAAGTAACAAAATGCAAGGATATGCCAGTCATTCATATTATTGCACAGTACACTCCAGGTTCAACACTTACCTTGTAAATCCAGCAGTTGCAACAGTTTTAGTTCAGGGCTGACTCTGTCTGATGCTAACTGTACACAGCCATTACATTGGTAGGTAAAGAATGTGAGCATTTCCTGGCATCAATGTTACTATATATATGTGCATAGGAGGAATGTTGTAGACCCTTAGGTGGTGTGTGTGTACTATGTGTTGTCCCTTAGCCAATGTGAGGCCATATTGAGCACGCCTACATCTGCCTACATTCACAGCAGCTGCTGCTTTCCCCTCTGACTCCTCACCTGTGTGCAGCTGGCATTGGTGGTTGGATGTGTGCTCCTTCCCCTTGTTGATCCTGTTGAAGATATTTTCTCATGATGATGTCCTGTAGCATGGCACATACTGTGAATATTTCAGTACATGTCCATGGATTGTACTGCAAGGCTTCAACAGATGTATCTAGGCACCAGAAGTGTGACTTCAGCAGCCCAGACACATGCTCTATGATATTTCTGGTTTGAGTGTGTGCCTCATTATGGTGTTCTTCAGCATGTGTTTGTGCATTTCTGATGGGTGCCATCAGCCACAGTTCCAGTGCCTAGCCTGCACCCCCCCAGTAATTGACCATGAGGGATATCCCCCTAGTGACATCTGATACATTTGGGAGGTGTGCAAGATATGTGAGTCATGGTAACTGACTGGGTTGCCAGCACACACATTCAAGATGATTCCTTTGGCATTACACATGACTTGACACTTAACAGAGTGAAAGCCCTTTTTGTTAACATAGAGTCTTCCCTGTTTCCTGGGTGGTGTCTTAATTTCTGCATGTGTGCAATCTACGGCACCCAGTACTTCAGAGTAGTGTACTACATGGTAGAACTCTTGTATATTTCTGGCCCTATCCTCAGGAGTACAGGGAAAATGTATGCGGTCACTAGCATATTTGAGCAGAGCATTCAAGGATTGATGAAGGATCCTGGATCCTGATGCCTGTGGCACCCCCAGCATACCCCCTGTTGTTCTCTGAAAGGTACCTCTAGCTAAGATTCTAAATGCTACACATACCTTTGTCTCTACTGGAATGTGTTCCTCTCTATTTGCCCTGGCTCTGAGTTGAAGATGACAGAGGTTGCAGAGTTCTTGTAGTGTGTCTGTGTTCACCCTGTAGTGCTCTACAATTTCCATATCATGTAGAGCTTGATAAGTTATCCGTGGTCTGAAAACTCTTCTCCTACTTTGCCATGGTCTATTAGCAGCAGCAGCAGCATAGACTTCAACCTGTTGCACATACAGATGAATTAAAGCAACAGCAGCCCCTAACATTGTTTCTGTGTAGACTCCTTTCCATGGCTATATTCCAATAGGTTTTAGAATTTACAGGGAAAACCAGCACTGCGTCTACATGGTTGCTTTACAGCTTGCTTCTCCATACTGGATTGGTTTATTAGCATACAATTCAGCTGCTTATGCTGTAGTTTGCATGCCACAGTGTTTACCTTGTTTATGCAGCTCTACACGCCATGTAGAACCACTTATTGAATCTAAAATAGTGCTCTATCATGTGCACACTGCAGCACACATGGTATAAATGGACTGTGTAGGCTTTATTGAATCTGGCTAAATAACTATTTGGTGTGCATTTTAACATATATACAGGCAGTCCTCAAGTTACAGACATCTGATTTGCAGATGACCCATAGATAAGAATGGGCTGCTGCAATATTGGAAATAATGTGAAAATAAATAAAAATCTTTAAAGTTGCCCAAATCTTACCTTAAAATGAGGAATTCTGTTGTACTTTCCTTTTCCCCGTTTGTGAAGCTGCTCGCATGTCTTGTTAGAGCAGTTACTTCCCCCTTCATGGAGAGCAAGAGATCCAATTGGTTAAGAGATCACTGTGTTGTTGATCTGATTGGTCAAGACTGATGGTTTGTACAGTGCACAGTACTGAAACAGTTATTGTACTGTACAGTACAATGGGCAAATGGCATTACGACTCACTAGGGTCTAGTTGACAGTAGGAGATCTGACAGAGGTCTGAAGGTTCAGGAAAGAGTAGAAAACATTTGTGGATGATGCCTGTAGTACAGAAATGTGAAGTGAAGCTTAAAAAGAGGCAAGTTTAACATATAATTTTTTTTGTCTGGAATGTTCTACTGTACTGTACTGTATTGTATTGCAGTACAGTGCAGTAGAATGTTCCATGTAAGTGTTTTGACTTACATACAAATTTGCCTTAAGGACAGACTAAAAACGTATCTTGTGCTTAACCAGGGAACTGCCTATAATATATATTTAATTATATTTAATTTGGCTATTTAATACTTCATGGCATACATTTTCTTCAAAACTAACACAGACATCACAAACTATAAACAACTGGCATACATTTTCTTCAAAACTAACACAGACATCACAAACTATAAACAAAACAGTTCCTGTTCTCTGGGTTTCCAACTACTGGTCACATGAGTTGACACTAGTGAATTTATGGTCTGGAATGAGAATGCATGTTTAGCTTCTATCAGTTTGTAAAAGGTAGATATACATTTTGCATTTTTTAAAATGTTTTTCAATGAAATCCACTAATATAAACAATACTTTATATCAGCTTGTGTTTACAGCACCTTACTTCCCTTGGAGAAAAGCATACTTATGTTCTTATATTTGCTGATTTTGTTCAATAGTTATGATGAAAAATGAATGTGAAAAGAAAAAAAAGCTAAAGCAACAATAATGAGAACTGCCACAGTTAGTGGTTTTGAAGAATATCATATTTTTGTCAGTTACAATTATTTTGACCGGAATCTTACTGCCTATTAGTTTCTTCAGAGTAACCCAACACTGTGGCAGTTATCACTTGCCAGAACTGAAGGAAAAGAGGTTGCAGGATTGCACTTCCACTGTGGTATGTGTGGTAAGTGGAGGGTGCAGGGCTGCACTTATAATCATCACATGTGTGAGAGAGGACAATCATTTAACCCATACTTCAGACACAGTTTCACATCTTCTCTCTATGTACCCACTCACTGTTGTTTTTTGCATCCTGTCCACAAATGAGTGGTAAGAATGCAAATGGGAGTTCATGACCATATATTTGATAATCATTATTAAGTCCTTTGCAGAAGGTAATAGACCGGATCTGCAATATTGATTACTCCCTTTACTATGAAGAACAGTTGTATATTATGATAAGTTATCCTGGAAGGGACAAAGCAGAAATATTTTATGTTTTCTAATCAAACACGCACACACACACACACACACACACACACACACACACACACACACACACACACACATACACACACACACACACACACACACACTACATATATATTGTCTATCTATGTAATTTTCCCTCCAGTAAAATCTGTTCAGAAAAGCTGAACAGTTAGCATTGATTTTTACTAAATATGAGCTGAGCTCTGGGGTGTGCAGGAATAAAACCCTCACAGTGACCAGACAACCCAAGTGTGAGTAGTGGGTCTAGTGCCAGAGAGATTGAGACCTGAGTTGGGGATGAGAGCAGGCTGCTTTGCTGTCTCGCTATCCCTGAGGGGAGGGAGAACATGGTCTCAGCAAGTTTTCTAATTCGATTCAAGTGGATGCTTGCATGAAAGAAGTAGCTGCATGACTGGGAGATGTAGATTTGGTGATCCTAAGTCTGTTTCAGTGATTCTCAGGCAGTGACCATGAAAGAGCACTTACACATCAAGGGTAAAGAAAAGGATGTCCCTGCATTAATGCAGATGCCCATGCTAGCCATAAGGAGCAGTTTAGTGATCTGTAAGAAATGCACCTATAGCTCATATCTGCAATGATGCAAAACTGACTGTGATGTGTAGTCCCAGGCTCATGGACAAGCAAAACCAGTCACCACAGGACACTTTTGGAGGGCGATAGGAGAGTGGAGCTAGGAGTGTGAATAAGGGTATGAAAAACCTACAGAACTGTCTGAATGGTGTCCCCCTTGACAGCTTGCTTCTGTAATGTACTGTACTGTACTGGATATGTCTCTAGTGTAAGGGGACGCTAATGGGTTAAGTCTGATTCTGGGAGGCTAGATGTTAGCTGTCAGGCATAGGGACAAAAAGCACTCAGAAAAAAAAAAGAAAAAAAAACTTTTTACTAAATATGTGAATTTGCGTGTATCCTCTGTGGTAATATAATGTACAAAAAGAGAGCAAGTGATCCAGCATTTTCACATAGCAGTTCCATTACTGAATTACAATGGTTCACAGTTTGTCACATTGTGCATGTGGATAAATGGCATTAAGTTCTTGTATTCATCTTGTACGCATTTTTAGTACCACTGGATTTAAATGATCAGCCTGGATAATGGAGGATGAAGTAGATATATGATATTAATTTGTGCTTGGCATGATTTTACATTCTTAAGTGCTGACACAGGGTAATATAGAAGGAGGTTAAATGGTCAGAATGACAAAGCATTTGTGAAGGAAATTGAGTAAAAAACATAATGAAGTGAACTGGGAACGTTTAATAACAAGATGAAAATGTTGTTGAAGAGGACTGGAAATTTATTATAATACAGTTGTAAATCCTTATTAAGAATTTAGTTTTGCTGAGGTTTTATAACATGTCATGGCATGCTTCCCATTTTCTATAATGCAAATGGGGCTGACATCTTCTACAAACCACTATATAATGTGCAGGTTCTTCACAATTACCTTTTCACTCAGCTACATCTTATCACATTATTAGCAGGAGATTAAACATGTTTCTAATATTAAACTGTACAAGGGTTACTTGCTTCAGGAATCTTAACCTAGCCTCTGACATGAGCATGTCATGCTGGAGAGATGGATACAGCTCCCAGAGACTGCCACTTTTCTGGAACAAGCTTCCAATTCACGTGACAAAGAGCCCCTCCCTGACCTTCTTCAAACTCAACTTAAATCAGTGGATGGGTGACCGCAGATTCATTCCTGGGGTGGCACCCATGTTCCACCTGTACAGAGGAAGTTTTTATTAACTACCATGAACCCTTACCTCTGCAAACTTCACTCACCTAACTACTGACAATTGGAGAGACTCAGGATGAATAAGGCTATGCTTGTAAGGACTTGAGGGCCATTAGCCTAGTAACCTTCTAAAACATATTAACTTATAAATAATAATAGATGTGAGCAAAACATTTAAACCATTCCAACATATCCAAGACATCTACACAATCCATAATTCATCTATTTTTCTTTTTTTACTCTTGCATTTATTGATTTTATTATACTTCCTGCCTTCCCTTTCCTTTCAGTCATAGTTTTATATGGGTTACAAAGGACACTGACTATACTTACTATTCTGGCTAGGTCATTAAGTTCTCTAGAGTGTACTACAAAAGCAGATGACACAAACTGTCAGCATTAATGGTCGCAATTTTAAAACAGTGCATTTAGAGTATTGCTTGTTGACTTACTTTTATCAACTCCCTAGTTTTCTACATATAAAAGGGAATTTATCCAGTGTAAGGTTATGGGAGAAATAGAGCCTAATCTGGGATTCAGTGGATGCAAGATGTAGCAGCTCATCCTGAACAAAGTTCCAGTGTGTGTGTGTGTGTGTGTGTGTGTGTGTGTGTGTGTGGGCAATTTGGACAATTGCTAGTTCACCTACAGCATATGTATAGGATGTGGGAGGAAACAGGAGCACCTGCCAAAACCTCACAAGGATGCAGGGAGGATGTTTACACCCTGCACACTCTGCTAAGAACTAAACTGGATGCACAAGTGTTATAGGGGAACCAAGCCAAAGTGTCCACCCTGCCACACTTATTGAAAAGTCCCATACTTAAATCCTTGCTTGATGGTCAGACTGTAAACAAATGTAAAAAAACTCCCCTGCATTCAGTGTGTTATGGATTACAGTATATACATTTTTGAATTTTTAAATATACATTTTTCTAGTGAGGACAAATACTCATCACGCTCATATTGACAAATACCCCTGATGCAAGCTTTACCCCACATAACCGTATTTTAGATATAAATATTTTGTCTTGGTTTTGTGCTTTTCAACTCTTATATGCTTGCATTAAGGTATTTACCTTAAAGTCTGTTGTCATTGTTATAAGAGAAACTATTCTGTTTTGTATTTATTTAGCAGTATTGTTTTTTCAGTAACCTGCCTCAGTTTTCAAAGGTAATTAGTAGTTCCTCTGATCTGATTTTAACCCTGTGGGCCTTCTGAAATGTAGAGATATTCATTTTTATTCATAGACTCACACTGTTACCTAAAATTAAACAGCATTTTGGGTAAATACTACATTACGGTTCTTCATGACAACTAGCACCATGTGACATGAAAACATATATCCTTGCAAGGCTATACAACATGCTGGACAACAAAAAGCTGCAGAATGACATACGTCTGCAAAATCTATTATTTTTATACTAGGTCAGACTCAAATAATAAATGGGCGACGCAACCTCCATCCTCTTCCTTTAATAAATACTGGCTGCCTGGTTGTCATCGTATCTTGTAGTGTGGTAAATTGCATTTAGGTTTATCATCAAAAATTTGCTATTGAAATAAAAGCATGGATTCTTCAAAAATCTCAGCTTTCACAAAAAGACTAGTACAGAAGTGTCATTTGAGGAATTATTTATCATCAAATAGGAATTATTTGTCATCTGATATCTTGTTATATTACCTTCATATACCATGAATCAATAAAATGGAAGCAATGTGTTCAGAATAATACATATAAAACTCTAATAGAGGCATTAAATATGAGATATCTTCTTTGTTCTATATTTGAAGATGCAGTCCCTATATTGTGGTCATTGCTGATTGCATCTATCTCAGTACTTGTGATAGACAAAATCCATAAACCCTCTGCACTTCTAGAGGCATTCTTGGCCTACTGTCTCCTTCCCTTATTTGTAGCCCAGTTTATGCTAGTTCATAATTATGTGTTACCTGAAGCAGAACAAGGTTTTAGGTGAAATTGTTTACCATACTTTTGTGATTTTGTTTGTGTTTGATCCAATATCAAGGCTAGCACTGTTTCAAAGACAACAGGAGAGCACTTCCTAACATGCATTTTAACAAGTGTCACCCAATATAATTTTCATTGGCAGGGCTGGGAAATTCTTATTTTCAACTCACAATGTAAGATATTTCAGTCACTGAGCCCACTGTCTGTATTCATACATAATGAGTGAAGAGAAAAAGTTGCTTGTGTCAGCAAATGCATGATTTCTGAATCCTGCAAAATGCACCACTTGATAGTGGTTGCAAACCTGAAATTTATTTCTGTAACTGGAGAATTGAAGAGGTTTATGTGGCCCAAGTCCTCATATTTTGAAAGTTAGACCTGAAAAATACTCTAATTTGTCTGTTTAATCATATAAACATGGCTTCCCTACACCTCTTTAAGTTCTTACTGGAAAAGAACTTAACTTACTTTGTTTAGCTCCACAGTCTTGAACTCCCTGCTCACTCTTTAGGAAATCAATGTCAGTGCAGTTTCTAAGTGTGTGCTAGCAATGATTTATTTTGTACTGGGGATTGTTTTTTCTTTTTTTTTTCATGTTTGTATGAACACAGAGTTGGTATATATAAGTTGAATTTGGACTTGATCCTTGTGCAAAATGGCTGCTCTACAGGGCCCTGAGTTGGAATTTCCAAATAATTAGCTTCCCATGTCACAAGATGCTAAACACTAATCAGTAGTGATTCATTTGGGAATTTCACCCTTCTTAGTGATTGCATGAACGTGCAGTTGGTATATGTAAGCTTGGGATTATGGGGACTTGTGCTCATGGTAGTTTGCCCTTTGCAAAAAACACTCACTGTTTAAGTTTTCATCCTTTTGGTGTTTTGAGCATTTGTGTTTGGTGATGTGCTTCCTCAGCATCTGGTGACAGCGGTTGTTTTAGTAGAATTAGTAGAATTAAGGAAACACTTATTTAATATGTTTCATTCAGTTGATTTGCCCATCAAATGAAATCAGTGAATTGGGTCCTAAAGTAACCATATGAAAATCAGTGTGATGGTCTTAAGAACTTAAAAACAAGTGCTTTAACATGTGCCATCACAGCAAGGACCTTAGTGGCCTTGATGGTGACCCATACAGCAGGCTAGTTTGTCTCTTGCTGGTAGTTATGTCTGAATGAACTACTATGAACAAGTTTTTTGATTAATACCAGATGTATTGTGACTTGTGTAAAGCTGTCTGGCTACTGACCATTCAGTTCATGTTTGCATCTAATAGCAATTGACTGCCGATCTGACATTTGCAGCTCTGTAGATAGAAGAAGTGCTAGTACAGCCATTAACTCAATCTGATGCCACAAACAAGTGCTTTAATACTTATTTATGTTTTTGACATTCACTGTATTCTTTTTTTTTAGATCACTATCCAGTTGTCTATTATATTCATCATAATTGTTAATTTTAGCAAATCTCTGATTATATGAGATGATAGCAGACATGATGTGTACAGAGAAAACAACTTAAAAAAGGTTTCATTTACAGTTTGTAATTCAGTGGTGAAAAATAACAATACTCAGACATTCAAATACTCACATTAGAAACCCAAGATGGTAGTTCAAGTCTAGTTTTGTGGTTGACAGAGAAGCATAAATTCCTTTCAAAGTTAATCACTACAAGCAAGTCAGAGAGCTGCGATCAGGGAATACAGAAATAGCTTCATTTAATAGAATAGCCACCCCAGGCGATGAGGGAGAAAGTTAATGGGGGAGATTCAATACGCCCTACATGGTAACAATGAAATTTTGATTCAGTAAGCACCATGTAGAGGCGTGCATCACCGTGCCAAAAAGGTAACCACCATCACCATGGCATGCTAATTACAGCATAAACAGCTGACCTGCATGCTAATCAACCAATCCAACATGGTGGAGCTATTCAACAAGTTATAAAGCATCCATGCAGACTCTATGCTGATTTTTCCTGCAAATTCCAAAACTTTTGGAATACAGCCACAAAAGGTAGTCTGCATGGACAGAATATTGGGGGCTGCTGCTGATTTAATCCATTTGTATGTGCTACAGGCTGAAGTCAATGCTGCTGCTGCTGCTGATAATAGGCCTAGGATGAGAAGGAGAAGAGTTTTCAATCCCAGTTTAACTTTTCACAACCTATATGATGTGGAAATTGTAGCATGCTACCAGGTGGACAGGGACACATTACTGGAACTCTGTGAACTCTGCCGTCCCCAACTCAGAGCTAGAATCAACTGAGGGGAAACCATCCCAGTGAGACAAAGGTATGTGTAGCCCTTCAAAACCTAGCTAAAGGTACCTTTCACAGACCAACAGGTGACATTCTGAGGGTGTCACTGGCATCAGCGTCCAGGATCCTCCAATTTCTGAATGCTATGTTCCAACATGCCATTGACCACATATATTTTACCTATAGTTCTGAGGAGAAAGTCAGAAATATGCAGGAGTTCTACTGTGTAGCACACTACCCTGAAGTACTGGGTGATAGATTGCATACATGTAGAAATGAAGGCACCACTCAGAGAACAGGGTAGGCTATGCATAAACAGAAATGGCTACTACTCTATCAACTGCGAAGTCATGTGTAATACCAAGGAAATCATCTTTAATGTGTGTGCTGGCAATCCTGGCAGTTAACAAGATTCACATATCTGATACACTTCCCAACTGTACCAGATGTTTGCTGGGGGGATATCCCACAGGGTCATTTACTGGGAGATGCAGGCTAATGCACTGGAACCATGACTGATCAAACCCATCGAATAACCCCATAATGAGGCACATGCTCAAATTAGAAGTATTGTAGACCATGTGTTTGGGCTATTGAATTCATGGTTCTTATGCCCATATATATCTGGGGATCCCTGCAGTACAATCCATGGACATGTACTGAAATAGTCACAGTATGTGCTATGTTGCACAACATCATCCTGAGAAAACAACTTCACCATGATCAGCAAGGGGAAGGAACACACATCCCACCACCAATGCCAAGGTAACCACAGCCATAGGCAGATGAGCAGTCGGGGGGAGCCAGCAGCTGCTGTGGGTGTAGGCAGATGTAGGCATGCTCAGTAAGTCATTGCATTGGCTAAGAGACAATGCATAGCACAGTCACCCACCACTTAGGGGCCTTAAACTTTCCTCCTACACACACATACATATAGTAACATTGATGCCAGGCAACACAAACAACGTTTACCTCCCTATGTATTGGCTGTGTACTGCTTGCATCAGACTGAGTCAGCCCTGAACTAAAACTGTGGCAACTGCTGCATTTACAAGGTAAGTCCTGAACCTGGAGTGTATTGTTTAATAATATGAATGTGTGACATATCCTTGTATTTCATTACTTGGTCTAGTAAACAAGTAAAAGGTGGGAGATTTGTACAGAAAATTACCTTAACATGACAGCAGAGACTTATTTGACTTATATGTGTCCATTAGTAAGTAGTAGGCCTCAGGCATCAAAGATTCACACACAGTAATACCTTTCAAATGTACTAATGATCACTGCATGCCCTCAGTTTAGCACCATAAGTTTGTACTGGAAAATCATTAAAGAGAGAAGCTAGAAAGTAATGATACACATTGCAGCTTCTGACTTCACTGCCCTCACAAGATCATTCACTATAAAGTTGCGAAGTTTTGATGCTATCAACTGTCTAACTTTCCAAGGCTAATATAAGGCAAAGCTACAATTACCAGATCAACACTACAAATGCAGATATACTAAGCACTACATTAGCTAAGTTAGCTATGCACCCTGAGCATCAGACACAAAGCTTATGTATCTCAGAATCAAAAAGATACAAAACAGGGATATGGCACAGTTATCATCACTTGCAAAAGGTATTGTTGGGGGGGACAGGAAGCCTAGGCTGACACAAAAAGTCAGTGAGTGTGTGTGAGTAAGAAAAAGAAGCAGGCAAACATTTTGATAAACCAACAAAGGGCCAGTGAGACAAAATGGGTAACTGGTGTGCATGTCAGAGAGCACACACGTGTACGTGTGTACATGTGTGTGTGTGTGTGTGTGTGTGTGTGTGTGTGTGTGTGTGTGTGTGTGTGTGTGTGTGTGTGTGTCTGTATGAACACAGCCAAGCTCAGCTGTGCGCTGGCTCTATGTCTTAGTATGTCGGACAGCTGTAAATTGTGTATGGTAGAGGTGGCAGTTCAATATTAGACTTCAGTCAGAGGTTGTGTGTTCAACTGCCACATTTCGCAACTATACAATATTAATTCAATAATATTTAAATGAATAAGTAAAATGTCTATACCAGTTGTACAGATGCCCTGCTGTAAACTGTAATCTGTATAATTGGAACATGCATATGTGAGATATATGCACATGTCAAGGATTACTTGCTGCAATCTGTGTTATAGGGTGCATCTGTAGGAGGTGGTAGGCTTAAATGTAAAAGTCAAGATAGAGTGAAATAATTGTATTAATGCATTGCATGTCACATATGAAGGTGCTAATCTTATATCTTTTATTTCTCTCACCCCAGCACTTATCTCTCTCTTTTATTTTATTTTTTTATTTTATTTCATATTATTTCTAATAAAATATTTTTGTGTCATTTATTTTATTCTATTTTATTTTATGAATATTTTTCTAATTGTATTTTTGTGTTATTTTATTTTATTGTAAGAAGTAATTTTTATTGTATTTTTATTTTATTTTATTTATTTTTTAAATTTTATTACGTGTTGTCAAAATGTGTCCATGTCATCCCTGTGTACCACACCAGTCAATGCTCTACAGCACAATCCTAGTGGATCAGCCTGCCCTCCCTCCACTAGCTCCACCACCAATGCGCAGCACATATGGGAGCCAACCTAGCAACACTGTCTCTACTGCCCCTGCACTACCTGCACCATCAGGTAGTACTGTCATGAAGGCTGGTCCAGTGGTACCCTCTGGGTGCAGTGATGGAAGTGGTGATTTTATCACCCACACTGAGTTGCCTGTGATGGTGTGTAGGGTTATGCGCTGCACCATTAGTGCACACCTACACCAGTTGGAGAGGCTGCTGTCCCTCATTTGGCATAGTACTAGGAGGAGAAGAAGGAGGTGTCAAGCACTCCAGCCAGTAGCAGAGTGAGGTGACAGTGATGACAGTCCAGTGGGTGAGGACTCAATTCTCACTGTCGTCCAGCTTGGCCACAATGGGTTTGGGATGTCCCCATCCTCACTCCAGTTGTGATGTCCCCAACCTTTTCTGGCCATCACCATCCCTGTCTGTTGTCTTCTTTGCCTTGTCTGTCTGCAAATGCTTCCTCACCTACCAAACGTACGTGACCCAGACATACTTACATCCCTTCCCCAACATTCCTCTCTTTCTCAAAAATAAAAAAAATACATAAATGGAAACCTGTCCCATTAAAAAATTCTCCCATACATAGCTCTCCATTTTGTACATGTGTCTTCTTGACACACTTGATTCAGTCCAGCTGACTACACAATATATTGTGTTGTGGTCACCCCTCTCTCTCTGGAGGTGACAGTCCAAATTCAGTTAATATTTTGCACATATATTTACTTTATACCGTTAAAGAAGTGAATAGCTATGGTTCTTTCCTGCCTTCCTCCTGCACATACTTGCCCTGCTTTCCTTTTGTTCTTCCCCTTGCTTGCTCCCAATTTCAAAACTGTCCTATCTACCCAATTTTACCTCTTTAATCCATTTTTGCATGAAGGTGCATATCACATACCAGCGAGCAGCAAAACTGAATGGTGGCAATGTATTTAAAAGTATTATCTATCTATCTATCTATTTGTTTATTTATTTATTTATATATTAATTTTACATTTGTTCACCAGGAAAGTCTGACTGGGCAAACTGCCCTTTTTCAGCGGAGGCCCAGGGAGAAAAGCTCCATTGTGATCAATAATATATAACGAATAGCATGATATACTTTCAAAAGTATACAGAAAACAGTAGAGCTTAATACAACATAGAAACATTGTCATACATACATAATAGCTCAATATAGGAGCTCCACTCATTATAACTTGAAACCGCTGTCAGTACACATGTAACAGGCATACCATTTCAAGGAAGGTGAAGCAGAGTAAAAATAAGTATGCTTAATACCATAGACACTTTTGATTCTCAAAACAGTGAAAGTATATTTTGATAAAGATGAAGGAGAGCTTGCATATGCGTGAAAGACATGAAAATCAGTTACAGAAACTGGATTCACTATCCTTCCATGCAGGACTAGCTTAATCCTGCATGGAAGTGGCCATTAAGAAGCAGGATGGTAGAGCGCCATGCATATTAATGAAGGCGCGCTGCCTGAGCTCCTAATCTTACATGGAGAATGTAAGAGTGGAGGGGGAGTGTCTGAGAGAAGAGCTCTCAGAATATACACGCCCCTGCAATGAAGAACTGCAGAACAGTAATAAAAGAATGAGCGAGACCACTCATAGGTGTTCGCGTACCCCCTGCAACATCCCCCATGTGTACAAGAGCAATAGTTAAAACAACAAATAGAAAGATTTTTTTTTAATGAAACAGATTCAAATTAACCATAGGTGCTCGGGTTTGCCCATCGCTTAGCTACAGTTAATGCAGCTTAAATGGCACAAGATTATAAAAAGCAAGATATATGCAAATGAAGAAGTACAGCAACAGTGTAGTGGGCAGAGCATTTGCCTTACGAGCAGTCATTCCCGGTTCGAGTCCCACGCCAGTATGTTCCATTTTCCATGTCAAATCACTTTATGACCAATATTTTTAGTTGCATAACCTACTAAATAACATATATTTGTGAACTGGAGTACTGCATTAAATGCAGATGTGAGGTGTCATTGTATAATGTTGCAAAGTCCACAGATAATCACAAGTGCCCCATATAGTATATGTACACAGGAATCAGGGATACAAATGAAAGGTAAAATGTGTAATGAATAATAACTCCATACAATTTCCAAGTCCACCACCTTCCCTAGAACCATTAGACATTACTATCTAAATTAGTGCGATGTTAAGTGGGTATAAGCACTAGTAAGAATATTTAAGTAGTAGTAAGTGGGAGTAACCATATTTAAGCAGTAGTAAGTGGGTTTAAGCCTGTTTGGCATGGGGGTAAGCAATGCGCACACAGGTTAAGCAATATTGAAGCTAACACTCTGTAAGCATATTTAACCGGAGGTTAGCATTGCTTACCTTCGCGCAAACCCACTTACAATTGCTTAAAAGTGCCCTAATCACTCTGTATGCAACAGCCGCTGTTCTGGCCAGAAACTAAATAAACAACCTTTGTAGGTCTTGAACCCAGGACCCTGTACACTATAGTTACAATAGTTAACCACTAAGCCATTACAGCAATGCATAAGATTGAGGTATCACCAAACAAATCCTCACTAAAGGAAAATCAAACTGAACATGTGAAAGGAATCTATATACAGTGTTATGTTGTATAACCTAATACATAACATAGATATGTGAACTGGAGTACTGCAGTAAGCCCAGATGTGAGGTGTCATGGTAATAAAGTGTTGAAGTCCCCTAATAAACACAAGGACCCCATACAGTGTATGTACACATGAATCATGGATATCAAACACATATATAACATGTAATGAATAATAAATCAATGCCAAAAAGCAAATATAATGCAAATTAAATATTAAGCAATGCTAAGCATTGCACAGCCCAGCTTAGTAGGTGTAAGCAATGTATAGGCCAGCTAACTAAATTTGCCCATTGGTATACCCCTTTAAACAATGCCAACCTTAGGTAAGCAGGTTTGCCCATAGTTTAGCCTTTTCAAAACTGTCCAATCACGACAAAGTGCAGGAAATTGGCCTTATTTAAACCCGACAGGTGGGAATACATCTCATAACTGGTTGTAGCTTCCCCTTGTAGGCACTATGTCTGGAATGGGAGAGGGTGTGCACTGTCAGGTGCAGTGCTGGGACATCCAGGAGTCCAGAGACATGGCAGGATTCCTTGTGAAAGACCATGAGCAGAGACTGCTGTAGGGCCAGTACCAGAGTTCCCAATTTAAAGCAGAAGCCTGGGGCCATCTCACCTGTGACCTCAGCAGTGCCACTGGCATATCCCTAACTGGTGAGCAGGTCAGGCATCACTATGCCAACCTGAAGTGGCAAAAGGGGATCTCTTGGATCAGTGGATCCAAGAGGCTAGGAGGACAGGGGAGTTCCCAGCCATTTGTAAGTATCACTCTACTACCTGTTTAATAATTGCCAGCTCATGTATATTATGGCTAGGTACAGCTAAGTATTCTTCTTATATCCTTCACAGTGGTAGGTGAGCGGGCTGCGAACCAGGAGGCCCATGGATGTCACTTGGAGCGGTTGTAATGCGAGGCAGTTAGTAATACTCTTGCATGTACTGTCATAGGAAATAAATCTAAAAGTAGTAGTAAGTCAATTGCCTGTATAAAACCTGTATTGTTTAAGGTATGTACTACATACAGCAGAGAATATGGCAGGAAGTGTCTCATATAGGTTGTATGTAAATAAAAACATAATAGCCTGTCAATAAAGGTCTAACTGCTGGACTGCATGTGTTTACTATGGTATCATATGGTAATGTAGATTTGCAATCACTTAATAGTACTTTTGTATTAAGCACTGTTACCCACACTGTGCAAAATAAATAAAATGTATAGGAATGTCTGTATATGACTGGTGTAATCCCAAGAGGTCATATAATACAACTGAAAGAGACATAGACAGAAAACAGTGAAAAGATAAAAGCCAAATAGCACATGCAACCGAGACGTGAACTGTTGTATTTTTAGCACACCCAGCCATGGTTCGAATCCTGGGAGTGGTAGTAGGCTGCATATAGAATCATACCCCACAACTGCACAGATATGTCCAGAATGTCCAGTAAATTGGCCCATATCTGCTGCCTGTCACCCTGTCCCCCTGGGAAATCAGTGGGATGATCCCAGACATTTAGGCAGCAAACAAGAAATACAGCTGATTGTCACACATCTGTAAGAACAAACCTGTCACTCTAGCAAATCCCCAAAATGTTATGTGAGTAATAAACCAAGTGTGTCCCATCTACACCCTCATGTTGTCAAACTGTGACCAGAGTGTGTACAGTAACAGACTGAGATGTATGCGCATAATACTAATGTGGAATCTGGTAATTTGTGTGGCAACATTCAGGTAGTGCTAACAAATATTACTCCCACAGTTCCATCAGATATGAACACTGTGCCTAAAAATAAAAAATTGATACCCTGTACTGGTAGTGTTTACTTTGGTATTGTATGGAATTGTTATTGTTCCAGTTGCTTTGAATAATAAGGTGTTACTCATCACTGTCACCCATACTGTGCTACATAATATAACTGTCTAGGAAATCCTGTATAAGAGTATTGTAATACATGGTCAGAATGTAAAACCACAGGAGAATTATAGACAGAAATCAGATAAGAGATATACAGCAATATCTATATAGCGCACACAGCTGTGATGGACAGTGTTTTATTTGTAGCAGACATAGTCATGGTCTGAATCCTGGGCATGGTAGTAGGCTGCATACAGAATAATACCCCACAACTGTACAGATATGTCCAGAATGTCCAGTATATCAGCCCATATCTGCTGCCTGTCACCCTGTCTCCCTGGGAAAACAGTGGGATGATCCCAGATGTTTAGGCAGCAAACAGGAAATACAACTGATTGTCACACATCTATAAGAACAAACCTGTCACTCTAGCAACTCCCCAAAATGTTATGAGAGTAATAAGCCAAGTTTGTCTCGTTTACACCCGATTGTAAAGCTGTGACCGCAGTGTGTACAGTAACAGAGTGAGGTGTATGTGCATAATACTAATGTGGAATCTGGTAATTTGTGTGGCAACATTCAGGCAGTGCTAACAAACATTGCTCCCACAGGTCCGTCAGATACGAACACTGTGCCTAGAAATAAAAGCTTGATACCCTGCACTGGTACTGTTTACTCTGGTATTATATGGTATTGGAGTGTTGCAGTTGCTCTGAATAATAAGGTATCACTCATCACTGTCACCCACACTGTGCTACCTAATATAACTGTCTAGGAAAGCCTCCATAAGAGTGTTGTAAGTCACTAAAGGTTTAAGAGGGTAATAATCTAAATATGTCCCAGTTCACCTGCATGTGGTCAAGACATGCCCAGAGTCTGTGCAAAAAGAGATGGACAGATATGTGCATAATATCAACCTGGAATCTGGGGGTATGTGTAGAAACAGTTAGGGTTAATAAACAATTCCTCCACAGGTATACCAGGTAAGAGGTGTATACTGCAGGTAAAACCAGTTCATGTATATAGTTGTCAACAGCCATACCACTGTCCAAAGTAAGGCAATAGGGTAGTGTACTAATACTTGTAAGGTACAGATAACAGTACTGACTAGGAAAGTAATGCGAACTACAGGAATATACTAGTTGTTGATTGACATCTTTCTGTCCCTTCACCATATCTGCAACAATAAACTAAATACCCAACTCAAATGGTATGTGCTGACTTAACTGTAATGTTGGGACATATGTCCTATTGTCTGATAATTATTTAAACCTGTTTCTATGCATGTGCTATGTTGAAATGCTCTCACACTGGTGACATGGTGCCATCAATGTACCTGCATGTAGTTGTAATTACCACTGTGGTCCCATTTATGCATGTGTTCTGTTTGCTATGCAACTGTTCCATGTCTGGTGTCTGGGTTAATATCTATGCATGCTGTTATACCTAATCCTGGAATGTGTTGACTATTACTAACCCACATATGTTGATAAAACATAAACACCATAGCATGTATGGGAATGTGGGTCCCAGCAGACCCACCTGTCCCACCTCAGCTGGCCGTGGCACTGGGCACCAGCATATCTGGGGCCCAACTCAGGACCTCCTTATCCATTGGTTCTGCACCACCTACAGGGGATGGGGATTGCCCCCCCTGGGAGTGGGCACTGACAGGAGCCTGTCACCCATTGCCAGGTCCGGGTCATGGTGGATAGTGAGCTCAACCAGCAGTTTGGAGATCTGCTACACCAGCTTGAGGGCTGTGTGTCATGACCAGAGGGTCGGCCTGGCTTTCCAACTCAGTCCCCAGCACAGCCACCTTCAGGGCTGTGAAGGTGCAGTGGGGACTACCCATGGTTGTGGACCTCAGTCCCACTGTTTCCAATAGAGGGCTCATGGGCTTCCAATTTCCCAACACCCCTCCCCATCAAGGTGTTTACCCCAACATGTGTCATGTGTCATATACTGCCCCTGTATGCATCTTGTTTGTCCTGTCTGTTAACCTATCCAACCTACCTCCCCAAATATACCTATCCTCCCTTCCCAACATCCCACTCTCACCTGAAAAAAAGGGCAATCTGTACCCCAAAACAAATCTTGCCCCATACATAGCTATCAATTTCACACATGTCCAATGGACACATGCAATCTGGTCTAACCGGCTTCACAACATATTGTTGTTGTCCTCACCCCTCTCTCAGGGGTTGAGTGTCCAACTCTATCCCCAAATTCAGTGTATATGCACAGCTGTTGCTGTAGAAGAAATGGGCAGCTATGGACCTTCCCTACACCCTTCCTGCACATTGCTAGCTATTTCCTATACTGTCTTTCCCTCTTTGTGCCTTTTTTTCACCACTTTCCTATCAACCCTTTTTTTCTTTTCTTTAAAGAAATTAACACAGGGGTAAGTGGGAGTAAGCACTTTTAAGCAGCAGTAAGTGGGTTTAAGCCTGTTTGCACGGGGTTAAGCAATGCCTACACAGGTTAAGCGGTTTAAAAGCTGAGTATAAGAAACTGTAACCGGAAGTTAACAGTGCTTACCTCCGCACAAACCCACGTAAATCTGCTTACAACTGCTTAAAAGTGCCTTAATCACTCTGTATCCAATGGCTGTTGTTCTGCGCAGCAACAAAATAAACAGCCTCTGCAAGGCTCGACCCCAGGACCCTGTAAGCTATAGTCACAACAGTAAACCACTATGCCATGACCACTGTGAAGACAGTTGTTGTTTTTTCCAATATATCTGTCAATACACATACCGATTAGTATTGAACAATTGCTTTTATTTCCACAATTGTGTAGTACTCGTTATTGATATTACTGCTGCATCACATATGTTGTTATATCATAATGTACACATATCAGATACATACAGTGAGATACATCTGGGAAGGTTCATAAGTTCATAGGTAGTTACTAGGCTATTGGTCCTAAGGCCTATATAAGTCTAGCCAAAAAGGTACCCTGGCTTTTGCAACCCAAGGAAATTATTTTCCTGTGCTCCTGTTGAGCAGAGCCACAGAGGTGATCCCTGGGGTGAATTTACTATTTCCCATCCAATCATCAAGATTTTTCTTGAAGAGTTCTAATGAGGAGCTTTGTTTGATATAGATAGGTAGTTCGTTCCAGAGTATGGGAAGTCTCTGGGACAGGAATCTATCCCTCCAGCATGTTCTGTTTATTGTAGTGACAAGGTTTAGGTCCCTAGAGCGTGTAGCTCGGAGGGATTGGGATTTCTTTAAGTGGAGCATGTCCAACAGCTCTGGGTCTGACATAGCTTTGTATATTAGGCAGAGATTGCCTCTGAGTAGGCGATACGCGATGCAGTAAAGCTGGAGTTTTTTGAGACGGTCTGCGTAGGGCAACTGTTTGAGGCCGGTAATCCTCTTTGTGAGGTATTTCTGCAGCCTTTCCAGTTGTTGAAAATGTCTTGTGAGGTACATACCAAAAGTGGCATTGTACTTTATAATGGGTCTAATGAGTGACGTGTAGAGGGGGAACAATGACCTCTTTTTCCTGGATGAGAAACCTTTTGTGATGAGGTGTGCCACATAGAAGGATTTCCTGACTACTGTGGCAATGTGATTATCAAAGGAGAGACTCCTGTCCACCTGTGTCCCAAGGTCTCTTATCACACTTTTGGTGTTAAGTAGACTACTACCTATGTGGTAGCTCATGGGTACAGAGTTTTTACCAAAGGGGATGACAATGCACGTTTTGGCATTGAGCTTGAGAACATGGCTTTGACACAAGGAATCTGTCTCCATGAGGCCCTTTTGTAGGATGTCCACATTGTTAGGAGTTTTGATTATGGCTCCTAGTTTGCAGTCATCTGTGAACTTCATTAGCCAAAGACCTTCTGTGTTAGCCTGTACTTCAGAAAAGTAGATACCAAACAGGAGAGGACCCAGGACTGAACTCTGTGGTACTCCACTTGTCACCGGTCTGAAGTCAGATTTGGAGTCTGCTACTTTCACAGTGTGGGTTCTGTCAGTGAGCCAGTTGGCAACCCATTTTGTGACATAGGGATTTATACCTAGTTTAGTGAGTTTATCTATAATTCCAGAGTGGGGGATGGTGTCAAAAGCCTTGGCAAGATCTAGATAGGCTGTGTGAACCACCTTACCCTCGTCTACAGCTTTGGTGATTGCTTTAAGGAAGTCTGTCAGGTTTAGGAGACATGATTTGCCTTTTACAAGCCCAAACTGGGTGGGTACAGAGTTTGGAGATTGCCAATGTCTTTGTGTATAAGATCCATGATGATACGTTCCATGGCCTTGCAGACCAGGCTTGTTAGACTAATGGGGCAGTAGTTCCCAGGGTCCGTGGTGTCTCCCCATTTGTGGAGAGGGATAACCGTTGCTTTGTGCCATTCAATGGGAACAAAGCCTGAGGTGAGGCTATGATTGAACATGGTGCTTAGGTGGGATGCCAGTTCATTCTACAGTTTATGTAGAACGCAGCCTGGGATGTTGTCATGTCCCATGGATGCTGTGTTCTTGGCTTTGGAGAGTGTGTTTTTTTTACCTGTGCAGCTGTGATTACAGGAACTTTGCATTCTTCCAGTATAGAGATGCGTCCTTTAGGGGGTGAGAGAGGAGTAAAGTTAGCACTGAACCTATCTGCCAGGATGTTGGCAATATCAGTTGGTTCTGTATATTTAGTGCCATTGTGCTGTAACTCAGAGCAGATTTGAGTGTTGCCATTGAGATTCTTGACATAGCTATCGAATGCTTTGTGGTTGCCTTTAGATTCAGTGGTGATTTTGTTTTCATAATTAGCGTTGGAGGATTTTATGAGGGATCTCAGCTTCTTACTGAGGATGACCAGGGAGTTCCTCCAATCATGGGATTTTACACTTTTTTGCAACAGTTTCTTTCTTCTGTTGTAGAGTTTGTTTATGGCAGGGGCCCACAATATTGGCTTCCTTTTTTGGAGGATAGCATCTTGGTTCTGTTTTGGATAGCACGATCCATGCACTCGTGTAAGTGCTTATAAAGTGCATTTGTGTAGTATACCTTTTACTGTTGATATATACGTAGATATCCGTAAGTATATGTGCATATGTATCTATATCTGTATATGTGTAGACATATATTGCTGTGTATATGTATATATTTGATCTTGATTTGTAGATATATATATATATATATATATATATATATATATATATATATATATATATATATATATATATATATATCCATCTATGTATGTTAATATGTATATGTGTATATATCTATATAGATAAATGGATAAATACATATACATATATGTTCACCAGATGTCCAGAACATGGAGTGGAGTCCTACCTCAGCCCCAATAGTCCCAACCTCTTACTGCAAGGGGATGTCATATATGTATTGCAGATATATATGTAGACTGTGCTACTGTAATAGGGGTTATCTTAACAGACATTGTGTGTGGGAGGTCACATCTGCTTTTAACATGTGCGCCATTGGCTACTGAGTTGGGAGGGTGGCCTAATGGTTAAGGTGTTTGCCTTACAAACACAAGGTACAGGGTTTGAATCTCACAGGGGATGACTGGCTAGGCTTAAAATGGCTCACAAGGGCAGTTTGCCTAGTACTAACCTATGAAACTATGACAGACATCCTAAGGACATCATAGTACAGTACCACTGCACACAGTAATGATCCTGTGGACTACAGCAGAGATATGACCAATATATCTGGACAGTCTGGCACTCTGTGGTCAGTCCAGAGGTGTACACATATCCCTTTCATGGGAGACATGTGGACCACGCCTCCCAATATGGATGTTAATAGCCATGTACATGGGTATATCATGTAAATACTGGACTACATATGCCCACACAGTTTATGCATGCACACACGCCAGTCTGTCCTGACACATAATACCTGGTGATGCAGGGGTCACATGGCCACATACTACCCAGTAGTGAGTGACATACATCTGTACAGAATCCCAATGCTTTATCAGAAGTACACAACAGTTATGGTGGCCTGGCAGCAGTATGTCTTGCAAATAACTGGACATAGCACACTGGGTAATTACACCAGGCTGCCAGGCATGTCACAAAGCACTGTGCAAACTACAGGCAGACTGCCACAAAACTGGACTACATTTTGTATGGGGGAATACACATGTAACTATGATTATAGCGGGCTCTACACACATGTCACAGCACAGAGTAACAGACACCTGTGTGAAAGTGCATACCCACAGCCAATGTAAACACAGCCACAGCCACATATGGTACACACACTTAATATGACACTATATGGACTGTCTGATAAACACCATACTCATATGTGCCACTCACACAGTGACCCTACATACACTGGGTCATGGGACTGTGTGGTCTGATGGCTGTCTGTGGTATGGGATACATGTGTGTCTGGCCCTACAGACATATGAGTCAATAGGGTACCATACACTGGACCCCGGGACTGACAACAATGGCATCTACCACAGTCTGTGTACAGCCCAAGGTATGTATGAGCAATACACATACTGTTGACAATCACCCTACATACACAGACCCCGGTACTGTACACACAACCACAGAATGGCCAAGCTATGTCCTTAGAAACAACCCCTACTATAGCAGTGTCTAGCAGTCTGATATCTGACTGGCTTGTTATCAGGTATGATGTCAATAAATAATGGTGTACAGGACATATGCACCTCTTACTGCATGACATATGTACAAAGGTTGACAGACTTTTGGCTGGAGCTACGAACACTGCCCCAATATTGGCATGTTGCTGTAAGAACCTCATATATTTACTGTCGTACCAGAGTTTGTTGTGACATATGTCCTATGAGGGATATGAAGTCAGTAACTCTCATGGCTGCCACCATGTACTGATTGCAGTCCTCACACTATGCTTCTGCAGTTCTAAGATAGGTGTTCTGTGAGTAACACAAGAAACAAAAGGCTCCACACACTGCCCAGTCTGCAGATGACCCTACAGATGAGGGTTTCCTCAAAAACATAGCACCGTCATGACAGGTATTAAAACATGTAGACCAGCCATGTCCACACACACCCTGATAAATCGACATTACTCCAAATGCGGAATAGCAACACTTGCATTCTGTACTCATGTCAGGCACATCCCACTCCTGTGTGTTGGCCTTTTTCCACAGTGTATGTTTTTAGAGGTAAATCCCAAATCCATCTGTGATGCTGTTTGCCAAACACCAGATCTAGGTCCTGCTCACAGTGAATGAAAAGGCCCAACATTAACATGATGTTCCTAGATTTAGAGTGTGTTTCCAAGCAATTGGCTATGGGAATGTTACCACAGCTGTTCCACATGCAATCAGCTAGAGGAGGTCTGCAAATCATGCAGAGGCCATCAGCTGATCATGAGCATCACTTACAAAACATATGCTGCTGCCTAAGCAAAGTAGGTGTAGTTCTCCACATCCAGCAGAGAGGGAGTGAAAGAGACAGACAGAGAAAAAGTAAGTCAGGGAGGGGGTGTGAAACTAAAACCTAAGCATGTTTGTGTCACACACTTACCAGTACAGGGTTTCAAACCCCTGACTATGTATTACTATTACATGTCTATGCAGTTACTGCATGTGCCCCATGGCTTACATGTCAAGGAGTTGTCCAAATGTATATGTAATGGTGAGTGACATCTTCAAGAGTGATATGGTAGTGATACGGTAGGTGTAGTACACGTGCCTGTCCACATGAACAGGTGTCAGCATCAGCACAACCACACTCTCTCAGGGACACACACACATCAACACACTTGGCAGGGACAGGAATACACTTCCTAACTAGTTTTCCACAATACAGTAATGCACAGGTATCACATGCACCACAGGGGTTATCCGGAGGTTATATGGGCAAAGGGTATGTGAAGGTGTCTGACATCAGACAGCATGTTTCAGTATGCCAATGGGAGTTGTAGTGAGTATGAATGTGGTCGAAAGCATCATACATCACACATACAGAAACAGGGTGCCAGTACTGACATGTATGGGTGCATTGCTTCATGGGTGTATAGTGATAGACTGTGTCAAAAGGCTATACAAGGCTAGATGAAGGGTATACCTTGGCATCAGACCACATGACAATGGTCTGCAGTGTGGTTCAGGGGTATAGTGTCTGGATTGGCCCAAACAGGTGGGTATTGTATTCACCATCCAGTCATCTGTTTAACTATTGTTTGTGGCCATTGCTGTGCAATGCTTGCCATGTATGTGTTCTTTAGTCTATGATATGGACAGTGTCTGGGATGTGCACACGTCCCACATGCCTGTACAGTGACATGTGGAACTGTACCTGGGGTGTCTGACCCATGTTGTGTACACAGATTGTTATCATCAGATGTGCCAGTCCTGGCCTCATGTGGTGGGAACTAGTAATGGACAGCAGATTGACCCTGCACCTAGATTGATAGCATGATACAGGCATTCCCTGGTGTCAGTGGCATCTGTCCATGAAGGGCATGTCTTTAAGGCATGGTATGTCCTTTGTGGGTCACATTTGATGGTGCCACAGGTGCTGCAGGTGTCCAGTGGGGAACATAGTGAAGGCGCACTGTCTGCATGTATGTGCCTACTGTACTGATGGACAGGGTGCCATGCCCTCTGTAGTCCACTGCAATCACACCATGATTACTATCTCTGGGTAATACAAGGATTGCTAACTTTGTTTGCCAGGTCTTGATGTCACATGTAGGGGTATGGATTGTCACCCCAGCCTCTCGGCTATTTAACATCTGTTATCCTTGTAAGGGGGACATTGTCACATATAATAGGGCCACCCTATAAGAAATTTGCAAAACTTACTCCATAATGAATCCAGTTGTTACACACACAGCCAGCTCCACACAGGATATGAATGACAAACACAGATACACACACTTGCCATGTTTGGAATTAGAACTCCTACCTAACTAGTTTATCACACTACAGCATTATGCAGTTATAGGACACACCACAGAGATTACTGGAGTACTCCTTCCCTAAAGGTGTATTTCACTGGGAATGACATCAGCAGGGTTGCCAAAGAAGGTCAAAGATGATTGTAGTGACTGTGAATGGCCACAAAAGCATTGCATCCTACACAGGCAAAGGAGCACACACACAAGCATCTGCACTTGCCATGTCTGGGAATAGAACACCTACCAAACTACTACATCACACTACAGCATTACGCTGTTATTGGACACACCACAAAGATTAATGATGTACTGCTTCCCCAAAGGTGTATTTCACTGGGAATGACATCAGCAGGCTTGCCAAAGTAGGTCAATGGAGGTTGTAGTGACTGTGAATGGCCTCAAACGCATTGCATCTTACACAAAGAAACACACATATACAGACAACCATACTTGCCATGTCGGGGAATAGAACCTCTACCAAAGTATTACATCACACTACAGCATTACACTCTTATAGGACAGACCACAGAGATTACTGGGTTATGCTTCCCCAAAGGTGTATTTCACAGTGAATGACATCAGCAGGCTTGCCAAAGTAGGGCGTATGAATTGTAGTGAGTGTGACTAGCTTAAAAAGCATTGATCCCTACACAGACAGAGACACACACACTTGCCATGACTGGGATTAGAACTCCTACCTAACAAGTTTATCACACTACAACATTATGCAGTTATAGTATGTGCCACGGAGATTACTAGGCTACTCCTTTCCCAAAAGTGTATTTCAAACTGAATTACATCAGCAGCCTTGCCAAAGTAGGACATATGAAGTGTAATGAGTGTGACTAGCCTAAAAAGCATTGCTCCCTATACAGACAGTGACACACACATACAAGCACAGCTACCATGTCTGGGATTAGAACTCCTACTTAACTAGTTTATAACACTACAGCATTATGCAGTTATAGGACATGCCACAGAGATTACTAGCTACATTTTTCCCAAAGGTGTATATCAAACTGAATGACATCAGCAGCCTTGTCAAAATAGGGCATTTGAAATGTAGTGACTGTGACTAGCCTAAAAAGCATGGCTCCCTACACAGGTGGAGACACACACTTGCCATGTCTGGGATTAGAACTCCTACCTAACTAGTTTATCACACTACAGCATTACACAGTTATAGGATGCGACACAGAGATTATTGGGCTATTTTTTCCCAAAGGTGTATTTCAAAGTGAATGACATCAGCAGGCTTGTCATAGTAGGGTTATGGGGAGGGCAGTGTGTGTGCATGGGCCTCAATCTATTCATCTAGAGGTAGACGCACCACACTCAGGCACACGCAGGTTTATATTCCGCAGGTACGTGTATACAAGTGCTATATAACTACTGCCTTGTACAGTCATGTTGCACAGCTAGCACTTGCACCACAGAGTCTTTAATGCTGAGGGATACCAGTGGCTAATTTCTACAGTGAGTGGCATTTACACATCATGTGTTTGTAGCCATATGGCTGTGTGCTGGGTGGGACAGGCCTCATGATGGAAGGCTCTTTGTCACTGTCAATCTCTTACACACATCTATGTATGTGTACTTTTGGCATATTATAGTGTGTTGTCATTGGATATATGTGTGTATTCCTATCCAATGTGTGTGCAAAGCATGACTGGTGCATACTAAGGAGTGTATGCATTAACATCTGCAACTGTCAGATATGTATGGTCCACTGCTGTTGGCAGACATGGGCTTCATTTGTTTAAGTGTGTGAGCATGCCCAGTATGACCTTTCAGTATGTTGTTGTCTGACATTGCCTTCATTTCTCTAAGTGTGTGAGCATGCCAAGTATGCTCTTCTGTACTGAATGTGTGCATCCATTCCAGGTAGTTTGTACTCCAGTGCAGACCTTTGTGTTCTACACCTACAGCTAGCAAACTGTTTCTGCAGGATATCTGTAGACCAGTTGGAAATATGGGGTCAAACTGTGCAAGGGATAATGTGTACTGTGGGTGATTGTGTCTGTGCAGCTTCTGCTACATGGTACTAGTATTAGCAGAGATATTCAGACCTGTAGTGTTATAATCTGTGATGTTTTATGTCCTCAAGTACTGTCAGATGGACATTTTTGCTCACAGTGATGTCCTGGGGAATGCAGGGTGAATGCAGCTGTGTCCAGTATTGTGGTCAAACACCTACATATTCATGGCAAGTTATGCCATTCTGGAGGGGGTGCTGCAGAGACTTGCTGCTGGGTCTGTGTATCCTGTTCAGCACCTTGGTACAGTGATGGCAGAGGATCCCATACTTGTACATCCATCGACATGACAGTATGATCTTATCTTGCTGTGGCAATACCTCACAGCTGTACAGATTCATACAGGATACACAGAGGCAGGGGTCTTAAGTCAGAACATTAATCCTATTGTGGTGTACGTGCAGGTTTGTAGTCACCCATTTTTGTGTTTGCAGCCAGGGATAGTATGTGCACATGACTCTGTGTTGGACATTGCACATTCCATGCTGCCCATGCTCCGACCCCCCCCCCATTATTCTATCCTCTTCCATACATTATGCATACATTCTGTGATACTTTCACTATAGTTATCACCTCATCATAGCTGTGTTTTGGTGTTGGTCCACAGTTCATGCAGTGGGACATGGTGGACATGTTACTGTGCTTTGTCCACATGGCCTTACATATGGCTTAAGTGGAGTGTGTTATGTTGTTATTTGGGTGTCCATGACATAACATACATTGGCAGTACGGGTGAGATGCAGGCCATTGGCAGAGGCCTGTAGGCCATTTGGTGGTGATGCAGGCTAGCTGTAGCAGGCCATTGCATTCTGTCAGTCCTACAGTCCCTGACTGCCATGCTGTATATTCCCCTGGGGTGATAGGGTAGGTGTGCTAGGTGTTTATTCCAATACTTTCTATCAGTATTGATCAGGTGGTGTGGATGCTGACAGGGTGCTGCTTACAGCTAGGGACACACCTGCATGGGACACCTGCACTGCATGCTGCATTCTTTTGCTATTGCCATACACAGGTGGGGGCCATATTGTACCCATTCCCAACAGCAGGGATAAGACCAGAGAGGTACCTGTGGGTGGTGTTTGGGTGAGCTGGGTGCATGTGTGCTATGGACACTACTTGCATCTGACTCACAGATATGCATTGGGCATTCCAGTTATGCTGGCTTGTGCAGGGACATCAGCCATTTCTCAATACATCAGTCCTATCACCTTTATGATCTGCAAGTGTTCAGCCAGATGACATCGGTATTTCCTACTACAAGCCCAGATAATGTGATGCATACCTGTATGTACAATTCCAAGGGTGTGTCCATTTCACAATTACACATTATATACTGTATGTCTGGGGTACTTTTCCCTGTATACTACTTGTATATCTAGCCCAACAGTCATGCCATGTCCATCTTTCAGATGGTGACACATATTACCACCATACATTTACAATGGCTTACTGCTAGCATGTGTTATACTGGGAAGAATTGTCTTTGGCACTGCAGTTGTGAGGTTCTGGCCCTGTCATCGGCAGTAATGGGACAATGGCCACCAGGTCAAACCTCAACATGCATACATACTGACCACTCTCACACAATATGAAACACACACCAACCTAACACTCGCATATCCGCATATTGTACAAATGCTACAATTTATCCTGCTACCTTGGCCACCTCAGGTCATCTGCGCTCCACTGGTATTATACCTACACATACATGTTACTGCATGTCTGCATCAGATTGGAGGGGGGCACACCTGACTGTTACTACATTTCTACATAGGACTGGGTAGGGCACACTTGACTGTTACAACGTGTCTACATCAGATTGAGGGGGGTACACCAGACTGTTACTACATTTCCACATAGGATTGGGGAGGCACACCTGACTGTTACTACATTTCTACTTAGGATTGGGGGGGCCCACCTGATTGTTACAACATGTCTACATCAGATTGGGGGGGACTCACCAGACTGTTACTACATTTCTACATAGGATTGGGGGGTGGGGAACACTTGACTGTTTCTACATTTCTACATAAGATTGGGGGGCACACCTAACTGTTTCTACATTTCTACACAGGATTGGACATTTCTACACAGTATTGGGGGAGGGGAAACACCTAACTGTTTCTACATTTCTACACAGGATTGGGGGAGGGGGCACACCTGACTGTTTCTACATTTCTACACAGGATTAGGGAGAGGGCACATATGACTGTTTCTACATTTCTACACAGGATTGGGGGGCACACATGACTGTTTCTACATTTCTACATAGGATTGGGGGGCACACCTGACACTTGTACACATTTGCTATGACTGTACTTGTATGTCAGGTACTCTATTTAATTCTGTATTCTAACCTATCATGTTGACCAGATGTATATCAGTGTACTACAGGTCTTTGGTTTGATTGACCTACATATCAGTTTCTGACTTTCTACCATTCAGAACTAACATCCCACTGCCTGACCTGATGCAGTCTGTCTGTGTAGGCCTGGGGGGGGGGGTTACCCATAGGCATCATTCAGTGGGCATAGCACAACCTTTGTTTGTGTTTGTCTACACCTGTCCTGCTGGCTGAGACTGTTGTTGTTGGGTATGTGAACCTCCCTGACTGGCATGTGTGTGTCATATGGACACACATGTTGCCCAGCACATTTCCTACAGTGGGTTTTGTCACCATGTGCAGTACTGGCTACTATGGTGACACCAGTATTGGTTACAGATCTCATGTTGCCACTATAGGTGTCTACTATCTGCTGGCATCCCATTCAGCCACCAGATTCCCTTGCATGCTCACATCCATACCTTAGATATAAGTAACAACACATACTACTCCATTCAGCAATTGGTAAGGGGAGTGACTTACCTTGTGGGTGTGCCAGTATTGAAGATGGTGCTGAAGGGATGCCTATGTCGGATGCACATAGTACACTCCCTATACATAGTTGAGCACAGATAGTGTCATGTTTGGCATCCCTTTTACTGTATGTGCGAGACAGAGAGAGGTGTCATTCCCTGGGTCCCTCCTGTGTCAGTGTATGTGCTATGCATTGCCTATTTGCCAAGGCCAGGGCATACTGGGCATGCCTGCATCTGCCTACTGGGGCAGGCTCAGGTTGTTCCTTCGAGTCACTCTGTGCCTGTGCAGGCCTTGGCATTGGTGGGGGGCTGTGTGGCCCTGCCCCATGCTGTTCCTGCTGCAGCTGCTTCCGCAGGCTCATATTCTGTAGCATGGCACATACAATGACAATTTGAGTACATGTAGCTGGTGAGTACTGTAAGGCTCCACTGGATGTGTCCAGGCACCAGAACTGTGACTTGAGCATCCCAAACACATGCTCTATTATAATTGTGGTCTGTGCGTGTGCCTCATTGTGGAGTTCTTGTTTGGGTGTGTGTGCATTTCTAATGGGTGTCATCAGCCACGGCTCCAGTGCATAACCAGCATCTCCCAATAGGTGACTGTAAGGGATGTCCCCATTGGCATATCTCTGGAGCAGCTATGTCAGATGCCAGATGTGGGACTCGTGATAGCTTCCAGGGCAGCCAGCACACACATTCATTATAATGCCCTGGGCATCACACATGACCTGGCAGTTGATGGAGGGGAAGCCCTTGCAGTTGATGTAGACCCTGCCCCACTCATCACGTGGTGCCTTGACACATATGTGCATGCAGCCTATAGCACCCACTACCTCAGGGTATTCTGCTATTTGGTGAAAGAGATGCATATTGCTGGCCAACACCTCACGGGTGTTGAGGAAACATACGTGCTCACTGGCATGTGCTGATATGGCATACAGGAACTGGTGGAATACCCTGGATGCTGATGCCTATGAGATCCCCATGATATTCCCAGTTGGCCTTTGGGAGGTACCTGTGGATAGTATTCCTAGGCCTACACATACCTTGGTATCCACTGGGATGGGTTCCCCTATGTTAGTTCTGTGTGTCAGGCGTGGCCAGCACAGATCAACAATTTGCTGTAGGAGGTCCCTGTCCACCCTATAGTGCTCCACTATCTCCAGCTCATTTAGCCCCTGGTAGGTTACCCTGCATCTGTACACCCTTCTCCGTCTCCTCACTGTAAGTTGGTCAACAGCATTCTCATCCTCACCACCCTCAGCCGCTTCCACATGTTGATGCCTGTTAGTTGCTGCAGCCCCTATCATTTTGTTGTTTTTGTTTGTTAAAATTTCCCCGCTTGTGTACACTGGTGGTGTAGAGTATGTGGGAAAAAACAGAAGGAAAGGTGTCTGCATAGTTTATAGTAGTGTTCTGGGCTGGCTGGGCTGGTCTGCTGCCTCTGTAATTGGCTGATTCTGATACATTTCACCTGCCAGCCATGCTAGTTCTCCTAGATTACTTTCCTACTACTGTTTTCCTTTCCCATTGGCTTCCTGTTTAAGCCCGGGGGCACGCCGCACAAACACAGTGCTCAAATGTGCACAGAGCTGCTATTTCCTGGTTTACTTTTTATTTCCCTTTAAAACCTGGTACGCGGAGTGCATACCCACTTTGGCAATGTAAAGAGTGCTAGGCGGCCTCAGACACAACCCCTTGCTTAGCTCTGCTAAGCTAAGGGCAAACCCGAGCCACAGGGCTCCAATCCACTTACAGTATGCCTGATACACCTCCCTATGATGTCAGCTAACTCCTAGGCTTGCACCAAGCTATTCCTGCTCTTACACTGTTGGGTGCTGACTAGCATCGAGGGGAAATATGGGATTCAGTATCATTCCCTCATTTGCATAGGATTGCCTGCTGATGCATAGTTACAGGTCCCACACTGAGCCTCCCTCCTTAGCAACCACTATTCACTGGCCGTGTTGTCTTCTGCCTGCCACTGAGTATAATGGCAAAATAGTGATTTTGGTTAGAATGTTTATTTTGTTTTTTTATTTTTCACCCTATCCCATTTGCGTGCCGCTGCCCTATGCTTAAACAGCCGAAATTGGCTAAAAAAAATAAAAGTTAATTTTTTTTTTGCAACTGTTTTTCATGCCAATGGCCATATATTTAGCCACTGGCATGCTTTCAAAATAATATCCACCCTTTATTTGGAGCTGTCACGGCACAGTTTTTTAGTTTGTAGAAATGAACTCTGTTACTAACCAAGTATATTTCTACAGATTACACTAGTTCTGCACGGCCGACTGCCAGCTTCCTGGATTGCAAATTCACCTCAATTGCATGGATGTCACCTGCAAATGGGGTAATTTGCATACAGGAGCTGAGTCCGTGTAGGACTAGTGCAGGAGAGCTTGTGCACGTCCCTACAGCTTATTTCTGGATCACACGACAGACATATTGCCTGTTGGAGCTCCTGCACTAGTCCTGCACACCATGCAGGGCTTGCTGAATCCAGGGTAAGGTGTAATTGCCAAAGTTGAAGACGTGGAGAACATCTGTTATGTATACCTCATGTATATAGATGTTGTGATGGAATGTGGGGAAAATTTATGATAGTGATATTACTGTCTATAAGTATCCATCTTATTGTGTTAGTTGCTTAACCTGGGTTAGAACATGTACAAGTCCAAAAACTAGATAAATAAGATTTGAGAAGTTTTAAGTTGACCTTGTTGGCTATGGACCTTATGTTTAGAGGCATGATGTTTCAGGATTTTACAATGTAGCTGGAGTACAGGGAGTGTCCATAGATGTTTTTACGTCCGGTTATATTAACTACTGATTTTTTTACTGGATCTTAGTAAATGATTATTTGAATAGTGGTTTAATAGGTCTTGTAGGACTGGAGTTTTATCAGGATGGTAAAGAATATGATGGACCAATGTTAGTTGGTTAAGGGTGAGTAGATTAGGTAATTCTAACCAAGACAGTTGTTTCAGGGCTTGGCTGTGATGAGGCCTATAAGCTGAACCAGTTGCAACTATTGCTATTTTGTTATAGCAGGTGTTTAATTTGTTGAAATCTGACTTTTTAAGTTTAATGAATATGGGGGATGCATAGAGGAGGGTGGAGACTAGGTATGTTTTTGCAATAGTGGTCATAGTGTTGTTGTAAGGAATTCTTTGCATCTGTATAAGTTTCCAACTTTTTTTGTGATCTTTTTTAATAGTTTGGGCAATGTTTAAGTCAAACTTCATGTTGTGATCAATGATAACACCTATAAGTTTGGTTTGGGGGACTGGTGTAACGGAGGCATTGTTGCTTGAAGCTATTTTGAAAGGGAGATGAGATCTATGGCTTTAGTGGGATGGAACAACATCAGCTTAGTTTTATCCAGGTTAAGTATGATCTGCACATTAGATAGCCAGAATTCCATGGCAGTGAAGGACTTCTGTGTTCTTTTTTGAAGTTGATGGAGTGAGGGGGCAGAACAGATTAGGGTAGAATCATCCACATATCAAACTAAAGTGGCATGTCTGGTGGCACTGTGAAGGCTGCTAGTAAATATAGTAAAAAGGAGCGGACCAAGGATAGACCCTTGTGGAATCCCTGAAGTAAGAGGCAGAAGAGGAGATAGATTATTTTGCCATTTAATGGCCTCTCTGCAATCCGATAAATCGTCCTGGAACCATGCAAGTGCGGAGTAGCTTAGACTGAGTTCAGAAAGAGCAGTTAAGAGTTTATTATGTGAAACAGTAGCAAAAGCCTTAGAGAAATCATGAAAGATGGAGGAAACCAGGTTGACTTCATTCCGATGCTGATTAATAGTGTTAGTAAAGATGATAAGGGCTGTAGTAATGCTGTGGTTAGGGTCAAAACCATAATGAATATTAGCCAGAAGTTTGTTATCTAAGCATTAGTTTAGAATTTGTGAGTGTATGCACCTGTCAACATTTTTGATAGAGGAGATAGAATGGCAATAGGGCAGTAGTTTGATAGATCTGTAGTTTCTTCCTTTGTGTAACAGTATTATATGTGATATTTTCTAAAGGGCAAGAATATGTTGTTCAGAAATAGACCAACTGATTAATATAGAGACAGGATATGAGATGGCGTCAGCTGTAGTTTTGAGGAATTCAGCAGGCAGTTTATCTGCTGAAAGGTTGTGGGTTTCAGTTTAGTTAGGTATTTATATATAGTACTTGTTAGGACTGGTTGAAGAGAAAAGTAATTATTATTTAAGGTTGAGGATAAGAGGTGTGGAGGAGGAGAGGGGCATTTGGTTTTTTTGATGGCTATAATAGATTCAATGAAATAATTATTAAACCGAGTGGCAATGTTGTCAGTAGAGTTATGGTGAATGGGGAGGATGTGCCAGTTTTTCTTGTCTGTAGAATTTTGATAATGGCAGACTGCGAGACCAGAAATTTTGTGGGTTATTTTTGTGCTTTGATTGAATGTCAGTGTAATGTTTTATGTCAAGTCTGATTTGCTTTTTGGATTTATTTCTTAGTTCAAGGTATTTTTGTTGATTTGATGATGTTTTATTGTGGTGCCATAGTTCCCAGGCTTTCTTTCTTTTAGGAGATATCTTGTCTCTTCAGTAAGCTAGGGGGAATAGTGGGGCTTTATTCTTATTGTTCTAGTGGGTGCTAATTTATTTAGGATGTTAAGGAAGGTAATGTTGAAATATTCTGCTGTAGTGTCTAGAGGGAGGAATTTAAGTGGAGTTTGAGTGTGGATATCAAGTCTTGAGATTTTAAGTTTTTTGTATAACAGATTTGATGGAATTGGTGAATTTTATTGGACTGATTTCTTGTCAGAGAACAAAGGTTGGGAGATGGTCACTAATTATGTCTGGGAGGCAGCCATAGTAATGGGATAGTTCAGGTTGGTTAGTAAGGATCCAGTCTAGGATGGCCTCCTTTATAGATGCCTTGTCTTTTCTAGATGTATTTTGAATTATTTGAGTAAAACCATGGAGGTTAATAAGTTCAGTGAGGTATGGTGAGTTACAAGACCAATTGATATTAAAGTCTCACATTATGATTGTCTCCTGGGGGTGAGTATTAGCTGCACAGTGTAGTATGGATTCTAATGTATTACTGTTATTGCTGGGGGAATATAATCTCCAATTATATTTAAGTTTTTCTTTGCGTATATTTTTAGTTTGGTGAACAGGATCTCTGCATTACTGGCATATGGTCATTAATTTCCAGTGACATGCTATTTTTAAATAGTAGGGCAATACCTCTACCTCTTTTCATTTTTCTATCTTGTCTATATATGTTGCACCCAAGTGGTAATATTTCATTACTACTGATTTCTGGTTTAAGACAGGTCTCAGTGATTAGGACTATATATGGAAAATATAGTGAAAGGGTGACATGTAATTCTTGTATTTTGTTGAGAATGCTTCTTAGGTTTATATTCAGTATTAGTAACTCTGGTCCTTTCCTGGGGATGTTTACTGTATTCACTTGATGGATGGTGGAATGCTTGAGTTATTTTTTGGGCCAGAATTGGGGTGCATGTTGCCACTAAGAATAAACTGGGATGCTATGTGCAGGATTGCTTTTAGCTGTTTAGATATGAATTTGTCATATTTCACAGATATATCTAAATAAGATTGTTGAGGGAGCACTACATACGGAGTAAAATCGATTTGTGAGCAGTTGTAGATTGTTGGAGGTATCACAAATATAGTGGGTTTTGATTGTGATGGGTCAGGGTATGGGAGAATTTTGGATTGTATATTGAAGTTAAGCACATTATGATAGAAGGTTAGTTGAGCTGTGATCATAGGAGGTTACTAGGCTAATGACCCTAGGGCCCTTTCAAGCCTAGCCAAGTTTTACCCTTTTTTATGTGATCAGCACCTATTGCCCCTGTCCAAGAGGGACACAGGTGGAACCCCTGGGGTGAATTTACAGTTACCCATTCAGTCATCTAGACTGCATTTGAAGAGGGCCAATTAGGTGCTCTGCTTGACATGAAGAAAGAGTCTGTTTCAAAGGTGTGGTAACCTCTGGGAGACACATTTGTCCTTTAAGCAAGTTCTATGAATGTCACATGCCAGGTTAAGGCCTTTAGAGTGAGTAACCCATGTACCATTTGACTTGCAGATATGCAGCATTTCCAATAAAGCAGGGTCAAAGATTGCCTTATATGCAAGGCAGAGATCACCTCTGAGTAGTCTGTATAAAATAGAATAAAGTGACAGTGATTTCATACAATCCTCATAGTTCCTTATGAAGAACCTTTGTGGTCTCGCCAATTGCTGCAGGTGCTTGGAAAGGTACATACCAAAAGGGGAATTGTACTCAGTTATTGGCCCAATGAGGGAAGAGTACATGGAGGTTATAAATTCTTTTTTTTTTTCTGGAGGCAATGCCCTTACTTATGAGATGAGCATTATAGAATACCCTTCTTACCACTGTGGAGACACGGTGATCAAAGGTAAGGTTGCTATCAACCTGTGTACCCAGGTCTGTCACTACTGAGTGCATACTTATGGTGTTGTTATTGATGTGGTAGATAGCAGGAGCATCGCTCTTACCAAAAGGGATGATAACACATGTTTTTGCATTTAGTTTCAAGCCATGACTTTGGCACCAATCATTTGTTTGTGTAAGACCCTATTGTAGGATGTTGACATCTTTTGGAGATTCTATGACTGTTCCCAGTTTGCAGTCATCAGCAAAATTTGTCAGCCACAGACCTTTAGCTTTAGTTTGTGCTTTGTAGAAATAGATTCCAAACAGTAGCGGTCCCAGGACTGATCCATGTGGAACACCACTGGTTACAAATCTGCTGTTGGAGGTGGATTCCCTTATTTTGCCTATACGGGTTCTATTAGTGAGCCAGTTAATGACCCATCAAAAGATATAAGGGTTGTTACCTAGCTGGGTGAGTTTGTCAATGTTGCCTGAGTGGGGAAAAGTGTCAAAAGCTTTGGCTAAGTCTAGGTAGGCTGTATGCACAGATTCCCCTCATCAAGGTCTGAAGTTTGGCAGGTGAAACAGGCATAATCTTCCT
The DNA here is from genome assembly GCF_019279795.1 of Protopterus annectens. Classification (NCBI taxonomy): domain Eukaryota; kingdom Metazoa; phylum Chordata; order Ceratodontiformes; family Protopteridae; genus Protopterus; species Protopterus annectens. Next base: position 635,998,083 of record NC_056729.1, on the reverse strand, counting down.
TTGACAAATCCAAATTGAGTAGGGTCAAGTGTTTGCAGATTGCCTATATCTTTTTTGATAAGGTCCATGATGATACACTCCTTGGCCTTGCAAATTGACTAGTGAGGCTAATAGATCTATAGTTTCCAGGGTCAGTGGAAGCACCACCTTTGTGCAAGGAGATAACAGTGGCCTATTTCCATCCAGCTGGCATGAAGTCAGTGCTCAAACTGTGATTGAAAAGAATGCCCAGTGGTTTTGCTAATTCATTTTTAAGCCCATGTAGGATGCAGCCTGGGATGTTATCAGGTCCCACAGATGCTGTGTTTTTGACCTTCGAGAGGGCATTCATGACCTGCTCTTTAGTGATACAAGGTAGAGGACAGGTGGTAGGGATGTCATGGGGTACATGTGGTGGGGACAGGGGGTGAAGTTTTCACAGAACCTGCCAGCTAACAGGTTAGCAATGCCCACAGGCTCAGTATATGTGGTATCATTAACTACCAGTTCAGCACAAATCTGGGCCTTTCCTTTTAGGTTACAGATGTAACTAAATAATGTCTTATGGTTGTCCTTAGTTGAGGACACTAATTTGGATTTGTAGTTAGCTTTGGAGGACTTAACAAACAGTATTATTTGCTTGTTTAAGCTGAGGAGGAAGTGTTTTCAGTTTAGGGCTTGCTCCCCCCTTACTCTTAGACAACAATTTCTTCCTCTTATTGTAAAGCCTGTTAATGGTAGTTGTCCACTAGGTAGGTCTACTCTTTCTTCAGGAGCTTGTTTTGCTCCTATCAGGTATGGTCGAGTCAAGGCAGGTGTTTGTGTAAAGCATTTGTGTAAAACCTGGCATAGTTGCCAGTTCCATCTGAGGGGGGAGGTGCAATGAAGCTATTTATACTATACCGTAAGAGGTTATAATCTGCTTTGGGGAAGTTTTTTAGTTTAGTTGCTATGGGGGAGGGGGGTCAGGTGTGATAGTTACTATGAATTAGACTGATTTGTGGTCAGATCTCACCAGGGAGTACCTCACAGTGGGACTGCTATAGGTGTTCCCATATTGGAAAGCACCAGATTCAGGATATTGGTACCCCTTGTAGGGGTGTCAACCAGCTGGTCTAGGGCATTCATAGTTTCATAGGTGTGTACTAGGCTAATGGCCCTGGAGCCTTTACAAGCCTAGCCCATAGAATTACCCTGACATCGTGCCACCCAACCTTAGTTCCTAGTGCCTCTGTCAAGTAGAGCCACTGGAGTGATCCCCGGGGTGAATTTTCTGTTTCCCATCCACTCATCAAGATTTTTCTTGAAGAGGGCCAGTGAGGTGCACCGCTTGACATGTATGGGAAGTCTATTCCATAGCATGGGCAGTCTCTGGGTTATGAACCTGTCCCTCCAGCTTGTTCTGTTGATTGTGGTAATGAGGTTGAGGTCTCTGGGGCATGCAGTGTGGAGGGATTGGGATTTCTTTAGATGTAGCATTTCTAACAGAGCTGGGTCAGACATGGCTTTGTAAGTCAAGCAAAGATTGCCTCTAAGTAGGCGATATGAGACAGACAGTAGTTGGAGTTTTTTGAGTCTGTCCATATAGGACAAGTGTTTAAGGCCTAAGATCCTCTTTGTGAGGTATTTTTGTGGCCTCTCCAGTTGTTGTAGGTGTCTAGTGAGGTACATGTCAAATGGGGCATTGTACTCGATGATTGGCCTAATGAGGGAAGAGCAGAGGGAGACAATGACCTCTTTCTTCCTGGATGCAAAACCCTTAGTAATGAGATGTGCCATATAGAAGGACTTTCTGACCACAGTGGCAATGTGGTGGTCAAAAGAGAGGTTGCTGTCAACCTGTGTTCCCAGATCTCTTATGACGCCTTCTGTATTCAGTGGACTACCATTGATGTGGTAATTCATGGGAACCAGGATTTTCCCAAAGGGGATGATGACACCTTTTTTTGGCATTGAGCTTAAGGCCATGGTTCTGACACTAGTCATTGGTCTCAGTGAGGCCTTTCTGTAGGATGTCAACATCACTTGGGGAGATAATTATGACTCCCAACTTGCAATCGTCTGTGAACCTTGTCAGCCACAATCCCTTTGTGTTGATCTGAACTTCAGAGAAGTAGATACCAAACAGGAGATGACCCAGGACTGAATCCTGTGGGACTCCACTTATGACTGGTCGACAGTCTGACTTGGAGTCAGCTACTTTTACACTGTGGGTTCTATCTGTGAGCCAGTTTGCAGCCCACCTAGTGATATAGGGGTTGATGCCTAGCTTAGTGAGTTTTTCTATGATTCCTGATTGGGGAATGGTATTAAAGGCCTTGGCCAGATCAAGGTAGGCTGTATGATCCACTTTGCCTTTATCCACAGCTCTGGTGACTGACTCAAAGAAGTTGACCAGGTTAAGCAGTCATGATCTACCCTTCACAAAACCAAACTGTGTGGGATCCAGGATTTGGAATTTCCCTATATCTTTGTTTATTATGTCCATGATGATGCGTTCCATAGCTTTGCATATCAGATTTGTCAGGCTAATGGGGCGATAGTTCCCAGAGTCTGTAGTCACTCCTCCTTTGTGGAGAGGGATGACTGTAGCAGTGCGCCATTCAGTAGGGACAAAGCCTGAGGTGAGGCTTTGATTGAACAGGGCACACAGGTGAGATGCCAGTTCACTCTGTAGTTCATGTAGAACACAGCCAGGAATATTTTCAGGTCCCATAGAAGCTGTATTCTTGGCCTTGGACAGTGCTGTTTTAACCTGTGCCTGGCAATCTACTGGTATTGTTATTGGTCCTTTGGTGGGGGAGAGAGGGGTAAAGTTGGCACTTTATCTGTCAGCCAGTATATTGGCAATATCTGTTGGCTGGTATAGGCAGTACCATTATGCAACAGCTCCAAACAAATCTGGGTATTGACATGGAGATTCTTTACATAACTAAAAAAGGCCTTATGGTTGTCTTTACTATCTGCTGCAATTCTGTTTTCATACCTAGCTTTAGAAGATTTGATGAGGGATCTCAACTTTTTGTTGAGGCTGATAAGGGAGTTTTTCCAGTCTTGAAACTTCACCTTATTTCTCATCAGTTTCCTCCTTCTGTTGTAGAGTTTGTTTATGGCAGGGGATCACCAGACTGGCTTCCTTTTTTTGGAGGAGAGCATCTTGGTTCTGTTGGGTATGGTGAGATCTATGCATTTGTGTACGTGTTCATACAGGGCATTAATGTATGATTCTGAGGTCATGCAGCTGTTCTCCAATTGCATGGGTGCTGTTAAATTAGCCACCTCTGTTTTTAGGAGCCCAAAGTTAGCTGTGAAGAAATTCTTCATGGTGGTTACCTTTGCGGGGGGTGGGGGGGGTGGCGATGTGGATTTCGAAGGTAATTAGTTTGTAGTCAGATCTAACCAGGGAGGAGTTGACTATTGGTACAGAGTAACAGTCACCCATGTTAGTAATGACCAGGTCAAGGATGTTGCTACCTCTAGTGGGGGTAAGAATGAGCTGGTTCAGGGCATTGGAATTAATGAATTCCAGGAAACGTTAGTCAAGTGTATTGGCACATGAGTAGTTTTCCCAGTTAATGGAGGGGTAGCTGAAGTCACCCAGTATGAGAGTGTTAGGTTGGACCCTAATATTCTCCATGTGCTTAGGAATGTGAAGTGTGAGTCTTGGGTCATGGTTGGGGACCTATAGCAGGCTACGACCTGAATCGTTGTCTTACCCAATGTTAGCTGCAACTGAAGTATCTCTGATGTGTCATGTTGGACTACCAGTCTGGAGGTGTGCGCATTCTTTATGAATATGGAAACACTACTGCCTTTGGAGCTTCAGTCCAAGTTCTGGGGCTGTAAGGTATGGAATGAGTTACAGCCTGGTAGTGCAAGAAGGGTGCTATCTGCTGCCTTGAACCAGGTCTCTGTTACAGCACAAATGTCGATGTTCTCCATTTTAAGGGGTGCTTTGGGCGAGTGCATTATTGAGATTTAGACTTCTAGCACCTAGCAGCATGACCCTCAGATTGCATTTGTTTGTAGCTGTTAGGGTGGTAATTTGGTCTTTGGAACACTGCCTAAAAAGGCACTATAGGGGTGACAAGAGCCGTGGCCAGTATCTGGAAGCCCAGGGGTGAGAGATGCAGCCCATTTCTGGCAAAGCATCTAGGTTTGTCAGTCATGTCATCCCAGGCAGACAGATACTGGATCCCCTTAGAATGACACTTGGAGTTAATGAAGTTGAGGAACCTTTGGGCAAGTGAGTTGTGCATGAGTAATTTACTCAGTCAATGGATGGGTAGTTAAAGTTGCTCAAAACCATGATATTTGGATGTATCTTGATAGACCCAAGTAGATCCAAATAGGCAGATTGGGTATCCTGTTTCATGGACGGTGTCCTGTTGTTGGCAATGACTTAAATTGGTGTCCTACCAACAGTTAATTGCACCTGAATTATCTCCAGGGAATCATGCTGTCTAACCAATCTGGAGGTGTATTTATCTTTAATGAATATGGATAAACTGCCTCCTTTAGTTTCCATGCCTTCAGTTTGTGGTCTGAATGTGTGGAAGGAGGTGTAGCCCAATATGGCTGGGGTGCTCTCCACAGCCTTGAACCAGGTCTCCGTGACTGTGCAAATGTCTATGTCTTCCAAGGTGAGGACTGCTTCCAGTGAGTGCAGTTTTACATTAAGGCTCCTAGCATTTAACAGCATAACATTGAGTTTGTTTTTAGATGAGTTTTTACATTGGGAATTTTATCCTTGAGACACTGCCTAAAAAGGTACTATGGGGGTGGCAAGACCCTTGGCCAGTAGCTAAAATCCCAGGAGTGACAGGTGAAGACAATCTCTGGCAAAGCATCAAGGTCTGTCAATCTTGTCATCCCAGGCTGACAGATACTGTGTCCTCTTAGAATGACACCAGAAACTAAGCCAATTATTGAAGTCAATCATGTTCTGTTTGTATTGAAGCATCATCCTAGGTGAAGGGAAAATGCTGCTTAATGCTAGGGACAGTCCAGCCTGAGACACATAGTCTGAGAGCTCAGTCATATCTCTCTTCATATAGTACAGAGAGGTAAGTCTCAAGTTGTTCACACCAAAATGGACTATGATGGATTCATAACAGTACCTGTTGTTGACAGACTTGAGTGCATGTGTGATATGGTGGAGCCTGGCACCTGACAGGCAACTGACCGTGACCTTCTCTTTGTCCAGCCTGGTGATAGGGACATCTGTATGTCTCATGATGGAATCACCTATGACTATGTTTGGTTTTGTGTTTAACCTTAAGGGCTTGAAAGGTGAGACACTGGTGTGTGAGCTATTATGTGTATTATGTTCTGCAGAGAAGTATTGTGTGTAGCATGCTTGTGTTTGGGAGGTCTCTGATGTTTGGGTATGTTTCTGGTGAAGACTTACACATATGTAGGTATGTGTTATGTGGGTGACAGTGAGAGTTAAGAAGATGGTGCAATGTAAATACAGCATACTGTTCTATGTGAATTATGGAAGAGCAATATGCAGTGCAATGTATGTAATAATGAAGATTATGGATTGGTTACATGGAAGTAAAGGCAGGAAGGAGTGTGTAATTAGGTTATTTTGAGTTGGGGGGCTGGCTATAATATTAAGCAGAGTTCTGTTAAGTGTTGGCAGGTAATGGGTTATATTATGTGGGTGTGGCAGTTGTAGTAAGAAGTGTGGAAAGCTAGTTGGGTCATGATTGGGTGGTTGTAATTATGGGATTGGCTTGGGTTAAATAAATGTCTTGGTAACATGGGTGAGTGGGAAATGGGGGTGGATAGGGGAGCAGAGACAGCCTGAGTGTAGCAAGGGTGAATGGAGCGGGAAGACCCTGGCCATAGTGTGGGAAGGATTTCCAAAAACAATCAGAGCTCCTCACTAGAGGTATGTTAATTTCTTAAACTATAATACTGCCCACTAAATACAAATTAAGAAAACAGACCAAAAGTCTAAAAAGCTTTTTTCTTTGGTAAATTACTTTTATGATGCGTTTATGAATCTAGGCGATGGGTCTCTGGCTTGGATGTAACCCCTTAAGTTCCAATTTCAAGAAAAAGGAACATTTTGTCAGTAGTTTTTCTTTTTCTGTTATTTAGTTTCTTCATTGTGCCTTTAACCTTTAAAACCGTTTTCTAACCCAGTACCATCTGGCCTCCATCAAAGAATATATCAATGCATGTGCTACCACAGAGACAGTTAAACAGTAGTTGTATTTCATAGACTCAGTACTAACTGCTTGACTTTAGCAATGCAGCTCATGTTTGCTCACTTCTCAGCTATGTGTAAACATGTGTATCAAACATGTGTATGCACTTTGGTAACCATTGTGCAAACCCACTGCTCACTGAGCTATGGAAATATACATATTATGCTGAATTACTGCTGTTTACTGTCCATTCCCTGTGTATGACATGAAATTACATATAGAAACATTACAAACTAACAATATGTCACATATTTACAATACATCAATGTATTGCCACCCCCCAAACACTGCTACTGTGGTGTCTCAGTACTTTTTCTACACATATATCAAGCAGAGTACAAAGTTTTATATCAGATGTTGTGTGCTAAACAATGCACATCAATCTGGTAACATGCATAACTACAGCTATTGAACAATATGTCTAAAAAGCCTTATCTGCAAGTCCTAAGGAAGGAATCAGCATGGACCATATCCACAGGGACATAGGTGACCTTCAACACACTTGACCTGACACATTTTGTGAGTTATCCAAGGCCTTTAACACTATCCCCCATTCATGTCTCATAGTGAAGATCTCCCATGCGGGAATTAAACCATGTAGTAGTACAGCGATAGGCAACTAGCTCATTAACAGAACACACATTCTCAAAGTTGGGGACTGCATCTCAACCACTAGCCACTTACCATTAGAATACGACAGGGATCTGTGCTGGTCCATCAACTGTTTGCAAACTACATCCCTGAAGTACAGGCAACAGTAGATGGCCTGTGGTTTACCAATTGTGCAGATGACTGGTAACTGGACGCACTAATATAGAGTCCCCCAATGATGGTAACATGCTACAGAAGGGGCTGCCAGACACAAATGATTGATGCCAACCTCATGGACTGGATCTTAAAGCATACAATGGCTCGTTGTTCCCTTTGGCAATGAAGTAGCCCTGCTAATTATGATATACATAGCACCCATGTAAGCTGAAACACAGTGTTGTGAGACTTGGGAGAACATGTTGATAGCAATCTACACTTTCAGCACTATGTATCCATAGTGGTGACACATGCATTCTGCATTGCACACATCATACATTTGGACATCACATCCAAGGCCAGGGTGGTCATACCTCTGTTGTACTCTACCCTTATCAGACCACTAATTGAGCACAATGCTCCCTTCTGTTTGTACCTCACCAGACACCTGCAACAATTGGGAAAACACAGGGTTGTGCCTGGGAGACTCCAGGGTCTCCTAACATGGCATACACGGAAAGAGTAAAAGATCTGTCACTATACTCAGTATCATGCAGACTGCTGAAAGGGGGCTAATGCCTGCCCTACAGAGCTTTCTCAGACTCTGCCTACTGGAAATTCTGGCCATCTACAAATCAAATGGGACAAGAATAACTTGGCCTAGGGTTCTCAGCCTAGCTTGTGACATACACAGAACATGCTGGGGACAGATGTATCTGCCAACAATTCACATTCCTTTGTAATAGGCTCTCACCACATGTGAAGCAGTGCTTTTCAATGACCCTCTTCACGTGCAACCTTGTCTACTAGTTGGGTGATTGTAAAGTCAAGAAATTGTAGAGCAATACTAGATGGACAGGGAAATGCTAGAGAAAACATGCAGTCTCTGACACCCTCGCCTAAGGCCCCAGGGAAATTGTGGAGAGCCCATCATTAACCAGTATTTTCAAAAGGCTTTAATTCAAAGTACCTCTGCTGCTGCTATTCCTCAGCCAAGGAAAAGAAGGGTGTTTAGACTCTGGTTGGCTTACCATGGACTGCATGACATAGAAATTGTAGAGTGAGACTGGGGGGATATGGAAACACTAGAGGAAATATGCAATCTCTGCCACACTCACCTAAGGCCCCAGGGAAATCAGAGAAAACTCATCGCTATGGAAATAAAGGTATATGTAACTTTACATATACTAGCTACAAATACTTTTCAAAGACCTACTGAGAATATATTAGGGGTGCCACAGGCCGCAGTATTCAGAACATTGCATAATTTTCTAAATGTGATGCTACAACATGCAAGGGGGCATATCCATTTTTCATGCACCCAAGAGGAGAGAGAGCAAGAACCCTGAAGGAATTTTATGCAATAGCTCACTGAGCAATGATACAATGATGCTCATGCTCAAACAAGCAAAGTCATAGAATGTGTATTCGGCTTGGTCAAATTAAGGTTCCAGTGTCCAGGACATACCAGGAGGTACCCTGCAGTACAAGTGAGCAATCTCTGCTGAAATAGTCTATTCAGTCTGTTCCATGTTGTACAATCTCATTCTAAGGAAACAGTTTCAGCAAGGACAACTAGGGGTAGGACCAAAGTTCTCAGGCCAAGGCAGGGCCAGTCAACTCCAGGAAATACAGATTAGGAGCCTGAGGGAGAACCACTAGCTGCAGATGCTGCCATTAGATATAAACATGCACAAAATGTCATGGGTATGGCTAAGAGGCAAAGGAGAGCACACACACTGAATCAATGAATACCTAAATGAAAGAATAAGAGCCTTAGCACATATGAATACTAAAAGCAATGCTTTCCAAATTACACAATCTTTACTTAACTAAATAATGGTTGTATTCTGTTAGCATCAAACAGAGATAACATCCCAAGGAGATATCTTATATCTGTAGCATTTCTGGAACCTGTATAAAAAGCACAATACGGTTATATTACTGATTACTATGATATGCAAATTCTCATAAGCCCCTAAGGTGAAACATGTCCCCGGTGTACAGTAATGTCAGTAATAGCTTATGACTGATGTTTGTAATATACAGCTATGGATTTTGCCCAATAATGTTCATCAAGCATTGCAGTCAGCCACTGTATATAAGCCAGTAAGTAGGTCAATGTTGGCATCATCCGCATAAGTATAACACAAGTATAACAGTAACCAAGACTTAAACATCTACTTTGACTGCATTAGTAAAAAGAGTAACCGAAACACAATGAGGGTCAACAATTACAGAAGCAATCATTCACAAAAGATTATGAGCTATGATTAAAAACATTTATTCTGTAATTCGTTTACATTAAAGGAAGATACGGAGTAAGCAAGCATTAGCTATCAACTCTCTACATCAGACATATATGCAACCAGACATCACAAAGAAATGCATAAAGGGCAGATCACATTCATTATCACATGCAGGAACACACCAAATCCACTGGATACACCACACAGAGAGGTCCACTGTTGTAGAAAGCTTCTTTATTAAAACTAGAACACACAAGCGCTTTCGCGTAGTGACACTACGCTTCTTCAGGTGTAATAAAACATAAAAATGAGCGGCCATTTATACAAAGAATTTTGGCGCTCAAAACTGACTGATTAAAACACTAATTGAATAATTATGGCATTCATACTAGGCTGATTTAAAGAAATATCTTTAACAGATTCAGATGTAACAAACAAAAAACAAATGAAAAAATCAATAAAAACATATAAAAATACGTGGATGAACACAGTTAGCATGAAACGCGCTAAAGCGCCTTGAAAAAATTGTACTATGACACAAGAATATGACACAAAAATATAGCAGACTCAAGTGCAGAGCTAACAATATACGCCTGCTAACAGACTAAAATTGCTCGTGAGGCAAAACAGTAAATGCCCATAATCAAGTTGCAAAATGTGATCCACAAGTCAAAATATTAACAAAACGTGAACAAAGAAGCCACAATATTATTAAAATGAAATATGTATGACAACTCCAATGATGGAGTCGCTAAACTAAGCTCAACATGAGTTCCTTGCCATGAAATATGCGATTAGTAAACAAAGCGAATGCATCAAACAACACCAAGTATGCATATTATGGTGTGTACAACGGCAGATAATGTTGTCAAACACTGCCAAACAAAATAACCATGCAATGACTATTCTCAAAAGAACGGCAGTATATTATCATTATTGGATGGTGCAAAACATGCCGTTCAATAAGAACAAATTGATATAGCCATCTCTATGGTAAAACATCCGAAAAAACACTGCTTGAACTGCTACTACAAAAAATCATAGACTGATATAACAAATTTACCTTTCACATAATAGAGATAAAACCCATCGATGACGATATCAATCAAAACAAAATCACTGTTGTATTCTATATACACGGAAGAGTTCATATAACAACAGTCAAAATATCAGAAACTGGTCCGACGGTAAAAAGCATCCTATAGACAACAGCAACTGTCAGACTAAACAATAAGGGACTCACCTTCAAAGGATATAATCCTAACCGCCTGAACAGCAAACATTGCCAGAACTATCTAAAGCCAAAAATACTGGCAGCAACACCAACCAGTAATATCACACAGACCAGCCACTCGACGCTGACAACGTCCAACATCAGAGGATCTGGCAGAATGCCAGTTGCCAGTTAACATTATTAAGGTTACAAACATAAAATGTGGCGGCATGAAGTGCCCAAACAAAGTAGAAAGACCCAAAAGGATCTAGCCATAACATATGAGTGTGACAATTTGAATAAGATATAGATAGTGACTATAATGCAAGTCTAACATAATAAAATAGAGCCAGCAAGGAGAAACTCAAAAAGTATATAAAAAAGTTTAAAACCAGCTGCAGATTAACAACATCCATAGTATTATCCAGTTATTCAATGTGCCAAAAAGTTTATATATACCAAGCAGCAGTGTGTAATGAGCATAATGCTGCGAGATGAAAAGTCAGAAAATGTTATATAGGTATAACAATGTGTTGGACTTAACAGAAAATGCAGCTAAATAATAAACATGTATAAAATAATGTGACACTCATGAGGTAATCTAAAACCACAATTACATAAAAAGTAATAACAAATAGAATTAGAATAATATAAACAATTATGAGAGTTTGGTAATCATGGGCATCATGACAGACTTACTTACGTTACCAGATATACTAGTGACGTAATTGCACATAATAAAATTATTATCAGAAACTGGAATGTGTTGGTTGCAGATTCATTTACTAGGAATATTGTAGGGGCCCATCCAACATTTAGCTATAAGACATGCAATAATTTAAAACAAATTTTGTGCATAGAGCGGAGTCGTCTGACAAACCACTCTCACAATGGTCGTACAGGAACCTTTCCCTGTGGCCACTGTCATATGTGCCACCACATTTCCGATGCTCTCAGCTTTACATCTCCAGATGGTTCCTTTTCGTTTACACCTAGATTTTACAGTAATTGCAATAGTACCAACTTAATTTACTTGGCCATATGCGACTCATGCCAGGCTTTCTATGTAGGCCTCACGAAGAGAAGACTTCGTGATAGGATATATAACCATTGTTATGATATCAAGAAAGGTAATGATAGCAGTGCCTTGGCCAAACATGTTTTGGAATTTAACACACACAGATTTAAGTTTATGGTTCTGGAACTGATGGCAATCAATTATAGAGAAGGAGACAATATGAATCAGTTGGCCCTCATGGAACTCAAGTGGATTTTTACTTTGAAAGCACATTTACATCCAGGTATTAACCAATATGTCTCAGTTAAACCTGTTCTCAATATGAGGAAGTGAAGATACAAATTCATCTGTTTTGGTGTTTGGCATACTATTTAGTGCCTTCTGATTTTGCATTTATACCCTTTGAGATTTTTTTGGGCTCTTTTATAGATCCACCTTTTTCAGATAAGGCTCCATGCACCATATACTTTGCACTTTCCCACATACTATGCTTTAGGTTTGTTCATATTTCCACATATTGATTTGTTGGTCATGTACAATGTGCATATTGTCTAGGCCTTTATGTGGTATGAGTGAACAATAGTTTGACCTCTCATAATTGTTTATATTATTTTAATTCTATTTGTTATTACTTTTTATGTAATTGTGGTTTTAGATTAGCTCATGAGTGTCACATTATTTTATACATGTTTATTATTTAGCTGCATTTTCAGTTAAGTCCAACACATTGTTATACCTATATAACATTTTCTGACTTTTCATCTCGCAGCATTATGCTCATTACACACTGCTGCTTGGTATATATAAACTTTTTGGCACAAAAAATTGGAAAAATTTTTTTAACTGGAAAAAAATTTTTTTTTTTCCCCCTTTTTTTTGGATTTTTTGTTTTTTTAAAATCTTTTTCAGCCTGTGGTTTACCAATTGTGCAGATGACTGGTAACTGGGCGACTAATATAGAGTCCCCCAATGATGGTAACATACTACAGAAGGGGCTGCCAGACACAAATGATTGATGCCAATCTCATGGACTGGATCTTAAAGCATACAATGGCTTGTTGTTCCCTTTGGCAATGAAGTAGCCCTGCTAATTATGATATACATAGCACCCATGTAAGCTGAAACACAGTGTTGTGAGACTTGGGAGAACATGTTGATAGCAATCTACACTTTCAGCACTATGTATCCATAGTGGTGACACACGCATTCTGCATTGCACACATCATACATTTGGACATCACATCCATGGCCAGGGTGGTCATACCTCTGTTGCACTCTACCCTTATCAGACCACTAATTGAACACAATGCTCCCTTCTGTTTGTACCTCACCAGACACCTGCAACAATTGGGAAAAAACAGGGTTGTGCCTGGGAGACTCCAGGGTCTCCTAACATGGCATACATGGAAAGAGTAAAAGATCTGTCACTATACTCAGTATCATGCAGACTGCTGAAAGGGGGTTAATGCCTGCCCTACAGAGTTGTCTTAGACCCTGCCTACTGGAAATGCTGGCCATCTACAAATCAAATGGGACAAGAATAACTTGGCCCAGGGTTCTCAGCCTAGCTTGTGACATAAACAGAACATGCTGGGGACAGATGTATCTGCCAACAATTCACATTCCTTTGTAATAGGCTCTCACCACATGTGAAGCAGTGCTTTTCAATGACCCTCTTCCAGTGCAACCTTGTCTACTAGTTGGGTGATTGTAAAGTCAAGAAATTGTAGAGCAATACTAGATGGACAGGGAAATGCTAGAGAAAACATGCAGTCTCTGACACCCTCACCTAAGGCCCCAGGGAAATTGTGGAGAGCCCATCATTAACCAGTATTTTCAAAAGGCTTTAATTCAAAGTACCTCTGCTGCTGCTATTCCTCAGCCAAGGAAAAGAAGGGTGTTCAGACTTTGGTTGGCTTACCATGGACTGCATGACATAGAAATTGTAGAGTGAGACTGGGGGGATATGGAAACTCTAGAGGAAATATGCAATCTCTGCCACACTCACCTAAGCCCCCAGGGAAATCAGAGAAAACTCATCGCTATGGAAATAAAGGTATATGTAACTTTACATATACTAGCTACTTTTCAAAGACCTACTGAGAATATATTAGGGGTGCCACAGGCCGCAGTATTCAGAACATTGCATCATTTTCTAAATGTGATGCTACAACATGCAAGGGGGCATATCCATTTTTCATGCACCCAAGAGGAGAGAGAGCAAGAACCCTGAAGGAATTTTATGCAATAGCTCACTGAGCAATGATACAATGATGCTCATGCTCAAACAAGCAAAGTCATAGAATGTGTATTCGGCTTGGTCAAATTAAGGTTCCAGTGTCCAGGACATACCAGGAGGTACCCTGCAGTACAAGTGAGCAATCTCTACTGAAATAGTCTATTCAGTCTGTTCCATGTTGTACAATCTCATTCTAAGGAAACAGTTTCAGCAAGGACAACTAGGGGTAGGACCAAATTTCTCAGGCCAAGGCAGGGCCAGTCAACTCCAGGAAATACAGATTAGGAGCCTGAGGGAGAACCACTAGCTGCAGATGTTGCCATTAGATATAAACATGCACAAAATGTCATGGGTATGGCTAAGAGGCAAAGGAGAGCACACACACTGAATCAATGAATACCTAAATGAAAGAATAAGAGCCTTAGCACATATGAATACTAAAAGCAATGCTTTCCAAATTGCACAATTTTTACTTAACTAAATAATGGTTGTATTCTGTTAGCATCAAACAGAGATAACATCCCAAGGAGATATCTTATATCTGTAGCATTTCTGGAACCTGTATAAAAAGCACAATACAGTTATATTACTGATTACTATGATATGCAAATTCTCATATGCCCCTAAGGTGAAACATGTCCCAGGTGTACAGTAATGTCAGTAATAGCTTATGACTGATGTTTGTAATATACAGCTATGGATTTTGCCCAGTAATGTTCATCAAGCATTGCAGTCAGCCACTGTATATAAGCCAGTAAGTAGGTCAATGTTGGCATCATCCGCATAAGTATAACACAAGTATAACAGTAACCAAGACTTAAACATCTACTTTGACTGCATTAGTAAAAAGAGTAACCAAAACACAATGAGGGTCAACAATTACAGAAGCAATCATTCACAAAAGATTATGAACTATGATTAAAAACATTTATTCTGTAATTCGTTTACATTAAAGGAAGATACGGAGTAAGCAAGCATTAGCTATCAACTCTCTACATCAGACATATATGCAACCAGACGTCACAAAGAAATGCATAAAGGGCAGATCACATTCATTATCACTTGCACAAGATTGGGGGGTTATAGGACGACAAGCCTGACACCAAATAAGTGAGCGTATACAAGTAAAACAACAATTTATACATTAAGTATCTATTTTTTTTGGCAAGTAGCAAGATATGTATAGCAGTCAACAGTACTGCTTAGGCAAGTATTGTGTGTGTGCATATGTATGTGTGTGTGAGTGTGTGTGCATGCATGTGTGTGTGTGTGTGTGTGTGTGTGTGTGTGTGTGTGTGTGTGTGTGTGTGTGTGTGTGTTTGTGTGTGTGTTTGTGTGTGTGTGTGTGTGTGTGTGTGTGTGTGTGTGTGTGTGTGTGTGTGTGTGTGTGTGTGTGTGTGTGTGTGTGTGTGTATTGCTGGTGTGGGCAAGTATTTGTTGAATGTGTGTGTGCCTGCTTGAACACAATTAGGCAGTGTTTTACCGCAAACTGGAAAACCACTTAACCCAATAAACTATTATCCAATAGGCAAGCTTGGTTCACCAAGCATCCTAATAAAGTGGGGTCTACTGGTTCACCAAGCATGCCTATTGGTTGACAATTAGGCACTGTGCTAGCATGGTGTCCTTGAATCTCAGACAGGTGAGAGACATGCATGGTAGATTAGTTCAGCGTTGTCACCCCAGACCATGAGCTTAGAATGCTACCTGTATATGAGGGATGTCTTCTGGATGATCTCCCATCACCACTTTGTCCTGGACCAATAGTTACTTTGAATTTACTTTCCAGATCTCTGATTGTTTTCTTCACTACCTGCCTTCTTACTTTACTACTTGGCTCTACCCACTCCATTCGCCCTGCGGGCTCACTCCACTCCCCTACCCTACCCCCAATCTCACCCACCCCCACTACAACTACACTTATACCTGGGAAGTACCTCCCACAATTAACTCACATTCAATCTACAACCTTCCCGCCCTCTGCATTCTCCTGTTACCAAACCTGTCCAGTCCCTCCCACAATTACATTACATCCATTCAACATCCTCCCCACCCTCCGCATTTCCTACTACCAATAACATTCTTGCTACCATCATATATCTAATTACATCCACCAATTCATTCCTATCAATCAACTAAGGCCAAATACAATGAACATCTGCCTCCAGCAAATGACCCTACTACTCCTCCTAACATTTACCTACTACATCACTTGTTACAACCACTCATTACAAAACAACTCTTCCCTCATCCATAAATCTACAGCCATTATTTTATTTATTTATTTATTTATTTATTTATCATTTGTTGACCGGGAAAGTCCGACTAGGTTCCACAGAGCCTGTTTTCAGCGGAGGCCCGGGGAGAAATGCTCCAGATACATGTCTTTTCTTATCTCTCCCACCCCTTCTTCATACTCCCTAACAATAATCCCCACCCTATTCAACACCACTGTCACTACTTATACCCATCTTAAACCCATCAATGCCAACCCCAAATCCTTTATGACCTAAACATACATTATAATATTGCAAAAGATATTGAAAAACACTGCAAAAACTACAACGTGAACTATTAAATGATGGCGATATCCACCCTAACCCAGGTCCCTGTGATATATATCATCCTACTGATACGCAACTTCACTAACTAACTCAAATCAATACTAGACCAGCAAATAGTCTACTCATTCTAAACCTAAATATCAGGAGCATCAACAAAAATATACATGAGCTTCATACTCTAATCTCACAATATACTCCAGCTATAATCAGTTTAACAGAAACATGGCTAAAGCCAATTACCAAAGATACAGAGATCCTACCACCTGGATACAGTATCCTTCAGCTAGACAGACCAAAGAAGAAAGGTGGAGGCATTTCTCTACTGTATAAAAATACACTGTCCATAGCTAAATCCGAGTTGATTTTACCCCCTCTGGACAAGGCAAAAATACTCTTAACCAGGCTCAAATTAGGTAACAGCAAAACTATTAACATAGTTACAGGCTAGATCCCCCCAGGCAATAATATCCCCATCATGGAAAATCTACTACAATGGCTATCACAAACCCTGCCACAAGAAACTATTTTATTAGGGGACTTTAATATTGACTGGCTTACTTGCTCATCCCAGGCTCCCACTAATTATATCAACCTACTTACCTTCTCTCAACTAATCAAAGAACCCACCCGAGTCGACAAAAATAGTCAAAGAGAATCACTTTTAGATTGGATTCTACTAAATAAAATACCTCCCTCATACTTAGCAGGTACCCTTCCTGACTCACTAAGTGACCATCAAACTACCTTCCTACTCAAATATAACACCCACCACCCTCAAACCCCTATACTCCAAACAATAAGAAACAAAAAACACTTTAACTTACCAAACTTCTTACAAGACCTACAGCTCTACAACTGGATGCAACTGTATTACTTACCCCTTGATGAAGCTATCAAACACTTCAACTCTACCTTCCTAGAGATACTAAATAGGCATGCCCCTCCAAGAACTACCAAAATTAAATCCAAAACAGTTCCATGGTTAACAGGGAAACAAGGCAAAAAATAAAAGAAAGGAATACAGCCTGGACAGCCTGGAGGTCCAACAAAAATCCAGGAACACAGCTAGCATACCAGCAATTAAGAAACCTTACTAAGAAACTAGTAATACAAGATAAAATAAATTACTTTATAACCCATCAAACCCAATACTCAAACAATCCCAAAAAATTCTGGGCAGGCTTAAACAGGTTACTACACCCTGGCAAAACCACTACCCCACCCCCAACAACAGGTTTAACAAAAGAAAACATAGCTGAATCATTTAACTCATTCTTTACTGAAACAGTACTTGCTCTTGCCCAAAATCAATCCTATACAAATACTACTAGTACCTCCCCCAAACCAAACAACAGCCCCACATTTAAGCTACATCCCACCTCAACCTCCTACATAAGAAAACTACTATCCCAACTAAAACCAACAACAATAGCAGCAGATTCCCTCCCCAATGAATTCTTAAAACTTGCAGCAAATGAAATAGCTAAGCCAGTCTCAATCCTAATTAACCGATCCATATCAGAAGGTTCAGTACCCTTGATCT
Organism: Protopterus annectens; assembly: GCF_019279795.1. Classification (NCBI taxonomy): domain Eukaryota; kingdom Metazoa; phylum Chordata; order Ceratodontiformes; family Protopteridae; genus Protopterus; species Protopterus annectens. Next base: position 635,980,310 of record NC_056729.1, on the reverse strand, counting down.
GGAAAACTGCCTATATTATACCCCTACACAAAGGGGGAAATTCTTATGACATATCTAACTACAGACCAATAGCAATACTTTCCCCACTTGCTAAAATATTAGAAAAATGTATCCACCGTCAATTAATGACACATCTCACGGATCAAGGGCTCCTATCTCATACGCAACAAGGGTTTCGGCCAGGACATAGCACCACTACTGCCCTGCTAGCATTCACAGATACCATTAATCATAACAGGAATAATGGTAAACTTTCTTCAGCCCTCTTCCTTGACCTATCAAAGGCATTTGATATGGTTAACCATGAAAAATGAATCTCCCATCTTGTAAACCTAGGCCTTGATAACTTATCTCCTGATTTAGAGACTACCTTAACAATAGACAACAGGCAGTACTATGGAATAATAACTTATCTCCACTCTTACCTGTTACACTCGGAGTTCCTCAGGGATCTATACTAGGCCCCTTGATATTCTCAATTTTTACAAATAATCTCCACTCAGCTGCAAAAAGTTCAACCCTTATACAATATGCAGACGATTCAACTATAATATCTAATGCTCCTACTTTACTAGACCTCCACAAAAATACCCAGGATAACTTTCACTCAGTGGAAACATGGCTCACTGAGAACGGCTTAATTCTCAACCCCCAAAAAAACAAGCTTCTGCTATTCTATCCCTCAACTACAACTGCCCCCACATGCACCTTTACTATCCACTCTAATAACGGTACCCCCATATCACCTGATACCCAGACTAAACTACTTGGCATTACTATTGATAATAAGCTCAAGTTTGATGTACATATTAATCTGACCATTAAAAATACAAACAAAAAGCTAGGCAGCCTCTACAAGCACAAAGCATTCCTGACCCATAATGCTAGAACTACAATTGCACGTTCACACCTTCTCTCAACACTACTGTATGCCTCACCCATCCTGATTAACTTATCCAAAACAGAAATGAATAAAATGACAACCTGCTACAGTCAGATAGCCAAATTTGCCAACAGCTCATATAGAACTCATCACTGCCTAAACCTAAAGCAATTGGGTTGGATGGAACTACCTAACTTACTTATCTATAGTCAGCTAGTTACTACTCACAAGATACTCTATCAACAAAATATATCTCCTTCACTAGGTAACATTATCCAACAATATTTATGTTCCAGGCAACTCCGCTCAACTGATAAACTATAGTTAGCTGTTACTAGATCCAACAACCATGCAGGAGATTCCCTTTACTCCTCTTATGTGGCCAAAATCTGGAACTCCCTACCCACAGCCTTATCCCTGATAACCTCACTGCCTAAATTTAAAAAAAACTATCCGCGACTTCCTCAGTAACAAATGGTTATGTCCATGCTCTACTCCAGACTAATACTTGCACCACTTCAATACTATGGTAACTATTGTCCTAAACTAGGGTCCTATCTGTTACTTGCATATAAACATGTAACATATCAAAGTTATAATAATATTTATATAACAATGTTACTATTAACAATGTAATACTGTTTAATGACTATTGCAACTGTATCCGTCTAGTGTCTGCAGCCCATACCTATATGTGTCAATAACTAGATACCCTACTGGATCTAGTTGAAATGTGTATCTGTCTGTAAATTTAAATCTATAGGTGAAATATGTACCCAAGTTTGTCTGTATGTTCTGTTTAATTGTCTCTGTGGAGCTTTTCTCCCTGGGCCTCCACTGAAAATGGACATATATCCAGCTGGACTATCCCGGATAACAAATGTAAAATAAATAAAATAAATAAATAAATGACCACTTGGTCTACCATGTCTGGGAGTGGACACCACAACCACTGATGGAGCAGTCAAAGTAGTGCTATTATGGGAGTAGGATCTTGCATAGTCATGCCAGTTAATACCTGATGATGTAGTGGCTCTACAGCCATGTAGATTCTGACTCTCTGCCAGCAGACATTCCAATACAGACACTGCCCGATCCAGTGTTTCGTTCATCCTGTCCAAGGAGTCACCATAATGATTCAGGCAGTCCTACATGCCAGAATGCACAATGTGTAGTACTCGCAATATCTGTTCTGAGTCCCTGGTAGAACATGCCTATGCTTCCATGATGGCCCTACACATATGCTATGTGGCACCTACTGGCACATCAGCATCAGGAGGAGGGAGGACAGCAGGCCTTCTCTGTACACCTCTACCAACTCGTATATGTGGTACATCACACTTGTGATGTTTATGGGGAGAATCAACCAGTTCTGCAATTTAAGTAACCACACTGCCCTGATCAACTGTGTAACCATCAACCTGCCCTTTGTCTGAGGTCTCTGTATCATGGGTATGTGTAGGCATACTGACTGTCTGGGGGGAAGGAGATGTTGGAGGCACAACCTCAATGTCAAATTGACCATCTTCACCCTCAGACTCATTACAGCCATCATCATCAGTGGCTACCAATACTCTGACATCATGCATTAGGAGTTCCACAGTGCCACTGACTGGATCACCTATGATAACAAGTAAGCAACAAAAAAAAGAGAAATAGAATAAACAGTGATCAAACCAATATAATGTGGATATTAAAAATGAAGAGATGCTGATGGAATGAAAAATAACTTTTAATTACACATACCTCTACCTCTTTTACATTAATGAGAGAACAGAAGATGTGCTTACAATGTGCAGGTGGTCATGCAACCACAGACCCAGATGTGCCCATGTATACAAAAGTGAAATGAAATGCTGATGATAAGCATCACAAAGCAAATGACACAAGAAACAGAAAACAATTGCCTTTAGAGCAGCAGAATAAGACACAGCTCTTACAAATGTTTGCTGTTCATTGGACTCCCCCACTGCTTTTTCATTTCCCTCAATGTCTCCTCTGTCTCACCCTTGTTTGTCTCTCTCTCTCTCTATATATATATATATATATATATATATATATATATATATATATATATATATATATATATATATATATATATATATATATATATATAGCGAAAGAGGAAAATAAATAGAGGCACCCTTTGTTCTTAATACCAAAAAATATTCCTAATTTGAAGACAGCAGACAGGAAGCAAGTCCATCAATCACCAAGCACTTCAGTGTGAAAAGATATAATCCAACGACCAAATAAAACAACAAATTTATTAAGATGTGAGCGCTTTCGCGGGTACAACACTCCGCTTCATCAGACAGTGTAAAGTGCATTAAATCTGGTCAGTTTAAATACACATAATTAGACTGATTATTCAATTAACATTCAAATCAATTAACTCATTAAAACATCAATAACAGTCACTACCTATTGTTAGGCTGCAGCTTAAAAAACATATATATATAAAAAACAGTCTATTGTGAGCTGCAACTTATGAAGCATATGCATATAAAAAAACAGCAAAATAGTCATAAAATAAAAATATAAATATATAAAATATAAAATAAAAATAAACAAAATTACTGATCAATGTTTGAGTCTCCTACTTTTCAACATGGGCTTCAAGGAAACAGCTTCATTTAAACCTCTGCCCCTATGGGCACCTAACCTAAGAATCCATTGTTGCTCAGATTTCTCAGTTTCAGTAGTAATGTCCCCTATTCTAATGTTCTCTTGCTGAACATGTAAAATCTGAAATAAGAATACATGTTTCTCCCCCATACTCAAAGTATGCTTTGCAATGGCACTATATTCCTGGCCTCTATTAATGCAATAAATGTGGTCTCTGATCCTCTCTCACAGCGACCTATTTGTCTTGCCCACATAATAACTAAAACATAGTTGACAGTGGGCAATATAGACCACGTTTCTAGTGTGACAATTACCCGTTACTCTGAGTGACCAAAGATACCCTGTATCCGGATGTCTAAAGAAACGTGATTCATCAATGTGTGGACATTGGGCGCAAGTACCACATTTCTTCGTTCCCAAGTCCACAACATTGATTTCTCTATTCATAGCTCCAGGTGCACAATAACATAATTTTTGTTTCAAAGATGGTTTATTACTGTATATAAATCTGGGGGTTTCACCTAAAAGGTCTCTAGTTTGTTCATCCACTAACAATATGTGCCAGTTACACTAAACAGCTTCTTCTACCCTATTAACATTCATTGAATATGAAAGTACAATATTCAAATTGTTATGCCTTGCCTTCTTCTTTTTTCTATATTCAAGATTATCATCAACATTAAAGAAGGGTTTGGCCCTAGTAGTTCGTAAAGCCAAAGCTTGGGAACATGCTCTGTGTATTTCATCCTTAAAATAGCCTCTTGCATTAAAGCCTTGTTGCAGGGTTTCTATCCCTCCAGATAATGTCTGCTCTTCACAGCACAATCTGGATATACGCATGGCCTGTCCCTTAATGATGTTTCTAAAAAGCTTGTTGTCATGCATACTATCCCTATGAAGGAATGACGGCCTATAGCATGGTTTCCTATAGATTTGTGTTTTCCACTGCATATTAATCAAAGATATGGTAACATTCAAAAAGTCTATTGATGTAAATGATAGGCTATGGGTAAATTTCAAAAATGTACTGGAAGAATTGATATATACTAAAAATTGTGTAACATCAATTTCATTGCCTTTCCATATTATAAGGAGGTCATCCACAAACCTCCTATAGAAAAGTACTTCCAGCTTACCACATAGATGTTTCTGCTCCCAAGCTACCATTACCAAGTTGGCATATGTGTTAGCACAACTGGTGCCCATCGCCACTCCCTTCTTTTGTTTAAATATTTTGTCCATGAACATAAACACATTATTCTCTAAGACTAATTCTAATAAAAGGCATAAAAAATCTGCCTTAGTGTGGCATCCCATTTTCAATTAACAGCTGTCTCACCATAAATATCCCCCTATCATTGGGAATACAGGTAAACAAGGATTGAACATCCATCATTACCATTATTATATCCTGTGTAGTGTTGAGCTGTGATGTAAATACATGTAGATCTCTCGGAAGTTGCTCTGTGTCCTTCAGCACATAATCATAATTAGATAGAACTTTTCTCAACTCATGGTCCAAATATATGGACATAGGCTCTGTCACCCACCCTGCACCAGCCACAATAGGTCTAAATTTGGGCCGTAGGGGGTCCTTATGTATCTTAGGTAAACCATGTATTCTCGGTAACAGGGGAAACATCACTTTAAAATACTGCAGCAAATCCTTGGTTATAATGCCCATATTATAACATTCTTCTAAACTCAAATTAATATATTTATGCACATCATAAATCACATGCAAATCAATCATTTCATATTCATCAGTGCATAACATATCTAACATAGTAGACACATAATAATCAGTGTCTAATAACACTACTGGTCCCCCTTTATCCGAGGTTCATATCACTATCAAGTCATTATTCTGTAGATTTAACATCGCTGATCTCTCACCCATAGTTAAGTTCGAGTTTATAATCCTGTCATTAATCAATGGATCATTGTAAAGACTATTCTCAAATGCTCTCAAGAACACCTCCAAATGTGGAGGTAACTGTGGAGTATAAACACTATTACTCTTAAATACTTCCTTGCAATCCAAGTCCCGGTCACCATAAATCAATTTCAAAGTTAAATTCCGTAAGAACAATCTAATGGCTAAATCAGCTTCCCCATAATCCATATTGGCCAAAGGAATAAAGGACAAACGTTTATTCAACAAGTTATATTCATCTATGGAAAGCATATGTCTGGAAATATTCCAGACTAAGTCCCATGGTTCCACATTCTTTTGATTGTACGTACCTGTGTTTGCTCGGGGCCGTCTTTCCTTTTCTGTCCTTTTGGCCCATCTTGATCCAGGGATCTCTTTCTCCCTGGTTGTATCGGAAGCGGTACGACCGGAAAAGCCTGTGGTTGCAGTTTCTCTAGCTGAATCTTTCGTCGTACGTCACTATTGCCACGGGTGGACTGTTGTTCACTATTCACCTGCGGAACTATCTGAGGTAGATCCATAGGTGTCGAGTACACAGATCCTGCTGCTCTGGGTGAAGCAGCCGCATCATCACTAAAAACCGCTTGTTCTGTCTCATTGTTGGTGTTGGTTTCACCTCTGGTTCCTGGTCTCTCTTCCGTTCTCAACCTAACTTCTGGTTCATGGTTCTGTGATGACTCTCGACCTGACTGTCTATGTATACTTCCACCTGTTTCCCGTATCTCTTTATTTGAATTAATATTGGAAGCATTGTACTTAGACCATACAAACACATTTTGTTGCTCAAAATCATTTATGTCTCTACACAATTTCTTTCTCTTATAATCCATCAACTTTGTTTCATATCTCGGCACCTGATCAATAACCTCCTGAATGAATAATTCTGAAAGGTTATCACCATAGGCACCTAAAAGTGCACTCTGTTGTTCTATCAATTTATTCTTCAGCTCACATTCAAGAGGTTGAAAGTAGTCAAGCAAGAGCTGTATATACGCTAGACTAGCTTTTAAATATACATATATGTATACACACATCTTTCCCTCTCTCTCGCTCTATACATTCTAAATAGCGAACGGCCATATAACCGGTTTCTTTCCAATGGAAAGAAATAGGTTGGCCGTTCTCTGACACCTGCCCTTTCCCTGAGTGTAGTGCGGTCTCAGAGTTAGAATATTTAGTTAAGGGGGTGTGGGAGGCACATCATCCCACATTGGTGAGTGTGGGGGCAAAGCCCCTCAGTTAAATATAGTTGTTTATGTGTACCATTGTTGTTTGGGCAACTGATTTCTTTGCAACGGAAAGAAATCGGTTATATGGCCATTCGCTATTTTTGTAGTTTGACATTTTAGTGTCGAACATTTCAGAGTCCACATTGTGATCTGTCGACATTTTAATATAGACTCATATAGGCAGATTCTGCCCTCTCAGCACTGATAGTATACAAATGATGTGTGACCTCATTAGCATTCATGAATTTCACAATCTACACCAAGTACTGGCAGGTAAACATGGTATAAGGACCTACAATATTGCATGCATATGCCCCAGGAATGCAAAGATGTGCATTGAGAAGTGTTACTTGCTAAGGGCTTGCATGTGTGAATAATTATTCTGTCTGCAGTAATAGTCAGGTTTTCACAGCCATTCCTCCTTGATCTACACTAACCAATGGTGTGTCAGGTAGAAGGGACAAGAAAGTTTGTGAGTACATTGATTGACTTTAAACTGCAACAGTCATAACACTTATATTAATTACTTATGATCATAGTTTTTGCCTGTTGAGTACATTGGGTCTGCAGTTCTAAGGAACTACATCATTACTCATTCAAACATATATCAACTGCAAATGAAATCATTTAGCAGTTTTGTTAGATAAGCATAGATAAGGGAATGTTGTAAATAAAATAAAGTAAATAAATCACTTCAGTGATGCATTTTTTATTTTATATTGTGTGAGGAACGATTATTTTGCTGTTGCCAGTATCACAGGCGGCCACACAACTAACCGCAAATAACACAGACCAAACTTCAGAACTTGGTTTTGTTGCACCTGTAATGTCAATTGATACTATGTCACATATTTAACCTCATTTTGTCTTCACAGCTTAAGTATGTATCTGTATCACATACTGATAATATTCCCAAGTGTGTGTTGGGAATGTGCTGGTGTACTGATCCAGAGAGGATGTTGTTTGTGTGAGCATAATGAAGTTTATGATGCATATGTTCATGTTGCAAGACAACAACATTAAGGAAATATCAAAAATGTACATTTAACTACTTATTTCATAATGTTTCCTCTATTTAAATATTTTTTCTCATCATTGTTAGTGTGCTAGTTTGGCATTGCACACTCCTGAATGGTAGTGGCCCATAGCCATGAACTTCCTAAGGAAAAAATGAAAAATTTAAGTTGGACTGCCTTCTGAAGTGCAAAGTAGCCTGGCACGAGTGCATGCCAGGTAAATGTCTTTCTGGCACAAGATGCAAGTAAAGTGAATTTGGAGAAATAACACAGGTGATGATGGGTTTAAATCCAGTTAACTGATAATTTTACAGAGAGGGGTGTCAATACATATTTACATACACTTTTATATAATTCTGTTGTTTGAAATTGAACAATTCTTAATATTGGTAACAACATGTAATCTGTTGTCTGTCCCCTTTCCCATTATTTAGCATTACCTACAGTCCTTATAATTTGTTCCAGAAATTAAAGTTCTGATGTGGCATGCATATGGACAAAGGATGAATGTGCTACTGTAATGCACTCCTGGCTCTGGTCATTGCTAGTGTACCCTTGAATTAATGTAATTTTCATTGACTATTTTCCTAATTTTTTTTAAATACCTTCTGAAATTGTATTCCAAGTGGCAGCATGTGGACACATTTCACTTTCTAAGGAAAATTTGGAAAAAAATAATTTTGGATGCCTTCAGTAGGATAAACAAGCCTGGAGTCACTGTGTGGCCATCGATACTCTGGATAGTGCTCAGGAAACAAATTCCACCTATCAGGTAGCTATTTCTATGGTGCAAGGTGTATATGAAGTAAGCTTAAAGAAAGAGGACAGCTGATAAGATTCTAATCCAGTTGACAGAGAGTGCCAAAATGTCATTTGTCACAACATTTTGATTAGGAATGTCACAGTAAATGCACTTGAGTATCAAAACTATATTTATTGCAGAACATGTATCATTACTAATTGCTATACAATCCCAATATAAAGTATGTAAATTATGTTAAACATGACAATGATATTTAATGTAGAAAACACATGCAAAGGTATGATAAACACAATATTTTGTTAAAATTCTTATGAGCTATCACATGTCGTACTTATGTGTTTATGAAGTATTTCTTGTGAATGTATGTAACCTGATCTACAATATATTACTCAGGTTATGTCAATGCATGCATCTGGAATACATTTACAAACAGAAATACCACCTTTTACATAGAAATGCAGTCCTATGAATAAGTAAATTCACAGACGTACAGGCATATCTGAAGCATATCTGCAGTTATTGTTACATTAGTATACCTCTAATTAAAATGCTGAAAAGATTAGCTGTCCTGTATAAGCCCCAACAGCCCAATATATCACAAGTCATATTATTTTTTCTCTAAGCCACCATGATTATAACAAACACCATACAACATTTCAGTGTTTAATACTGGAACATGTGTCAATAGTTTGAGTACCAGACATAGCTGCATCTCAGTGCCATATTTCACCCCTTCTGTGTTTTTCTGTGCTTTTGATGTGCTCAGTACCAGTGTGTCTGGCAAACCATCACTGTGCTTTCAGTTGTGCAAACAGAGCTTGCAAGGCTGTGCATCTTTGTGCGCAAGCTGTTACACATGAGACCTGAAATGGGCACCAATTCCGACCCATATTTCAAGCTTGACTGCTGCAGACATGGTTGGTGACAGTAGAGATGGTGTTCCATTTAGAGTGCACAGATGGGATGTTGAGGAGTCCAGGATTTTCTGGCACTCCTTATGAAGTGCTACGAACTAATCAACCAAAAACTCAGTACAAGAAACCGCTAAAGCTGTAACTCTTGGAAACACTCTATTTATTAAATTTAAACACTTTAAATATTACACGCTTTTTGTCTAACTCTACTGGTTAAACTTCCTCAGAACAAAAATTCATTCGTTTACAAATGATATATATGAAAAAATAACCTGCCAAAAAACTTTGTTTCTAATTAATGACATTATTCGTACTTAAAAGAAAAGGCTTGTTTAAAAACTGATACCCATATTCATAAATGGACAAAATTATAATGTTATAACTTGTTTCAGAGAAGTTGGCATTTTACTAACACATAACTTTCATCCTAATAATAATATTTAGTAAGGGTTTAAAATTCTCCTCAAACCCTGAGAAATAAATAAGTAGATCGTTTAAAATCACAATACCATTAATAATAAAAACCTTGATGGTTAAAAACATTGGTGATAATAAAACCATTGAATTAATCATAAAAACAATTAAATTGTAACCATCTTGTTTTAAACTAACACCAATACAAATATTGATGCTGAGACCAATATGCAAAAGCAACAGTGCATATACAGTAGATGTTCTTATGTTACAATTCTTATACTACAAATGGGACTAGGACTTATGCAAAAATGTGAACAATAATTTATAGCAACAAACTCATAAACATGATGATACATATGTATGTATTCTTATATGCTGAATATTATATCATTCCCACTTGATGTGTATTTCTATTAATTGAATTTGTCAATTTCTATGATTAATTGAAATATAAAAAATAATAATAATGATAAATGAATGAAGGAACCATTATTGTGTGGCTATCTTTCTAAGCTTTTCAATTTTAAAATACACATTAATGAACACTTCTCATTTAGCCCTGGATATGTGTAAGCTTTGAGTTTTATTTGCCATAAAAGTTCACTTTTTTCTAATAGTAAACTGAAAGGACCCCTCCTCACATCTTGTTTAACTTGGTCAATAACTTTGAAACAAAATTTATGTTCAGGGTGAATCATGGTGTGTCTTGCCAGGGCATTTTCTTCTTTGCGCAAATTAATACTCCTCAAATGTTCATAAACCCTGTCTCTTAATCTGCGCTCCATTTTTCCTATATAGAAACATGGGCACCCTTGGCAAGTTGCTAAATAAACCACTCCTCTCGAGTTGCAATTAAATCTACCTTTAATAAACAACTTTATCCCATTCACCTCTATTTTGGTTCCTAAGGACATGTAATGGCAATAGGAGCAATTACTACATTGCATCATGCCTTTGTGAAGAGTCAGAGAATTCTGTTGTGGTTTCTTTTGGAACAGTTCTTTGAAACTGAAACCTTTTTTCCAAACAATCTTTGGTGAACTGCCCAGTTTAGATATCAAACTGCTGTCATCATTTAAAAGTGCCCAATTTTTCATTATAATTTCTCTTATACTAAGGAAATCCAAGGACAGTCTCAAAATACAAGCTGAGCTAAACTCAACATTGTTTGAATGTTCAGTTATTCCTTGCTTTACATTTCCTAAGTGTGGAACAGATTGATTATTAGAGAGAGCAATTTTTTGCTTCAAAATGGGTTCAAAATTCCCATTTATTCTTTTAAGTCTTACCTCTTTAATTAAGGCTTCTGACAAAGCAATGGGATCAGAAATGCACACACACCCACTGAAGAAAGCCATAATGAGACACATACTCAAACCAGAAATATCATAGAGTGTGTGTTTGGGCTGCTGAAGTCACAGTTCCAGTGTCTAGTTACATCCAGGGGAGCCCTGCAGTATAATCCATGGACATTTACAGAAATGTTTACAGTATGTGCCATGCTGCACAACATCATCCTGAGAAAACAGCTTTAGTAGGATCAGCAGGGGGAAGGAGCATGCATCCCACCACCAATGCCAAGGTCACCACAGCCACATGCATATGAAGTGTCAGAGGGGGAACCACCAGCTGCTGTGGGTGTAGACAGATGTGGACATGCTCAATATGCCCTTGCATGAGTTAAGAGACAATGCATAGCACACTCACTCACCACCTAAGTGCCTAAAACATTCCTCCTATGTACATAAATATACTAACATTGAGGCCAGGCAACTGTCATATCCTGTGCCTCCCCATGTATTGGCTGTGTACTGCTTGCATCAGACAGAGTGAGCCCTGAACTAAAACTGTGGCAACTACTGCATTTATAAGCTACGTCCTGAACCTGAAGTGCATTGTGTAATAATATGAATGAGTGATGTATCCTTGCATGCTTGTACAGAAATGACCTTAACATGTGGTATCAGAGACTTATTGGACTTATATGTGCAGACTGAAAGCTAAAAAAGGAGAGTAACAATAGCAAATATCCTTGTTTGTGCCATAACAGAAATGCAGTTTTGCTCCCCTACCCCAAAAGAGCAGGCAAATGACAATTTTGCTAACAAACCATCTTTGCTAAAGGCTAAATGTGCTATCAAATGAACTGTCCCTGAAATATGTCTACAGATTTAACACAGACTATTCCATGTTAAGGTATTGCCAATCATCTATACCTGTGAAATGCCCTGACAAACTTGCCCATGTCATCAGTACACGTCTAGCTAATGCATACTGATGAAAGTGTAAAAGCCTTTGCTAATCAGAAAAAAAAAAAAAAAAAATATATATATATATATATATATATATATATATATACTATTACACAGCTTATTCTTAATTACATGTCAGCATATGTAGTATGTAGCTGACAAAATGCAAGCATACCTTCTCAAAATCAGTAATCCTCTGTGCAGATGCATCCCAGACTAATAGCCTCTCTTCTGTGTTCTCCACGTAAACAAGTCTGTACACCTTAAGCTTCCCTAACTACACGGTTGCTTTTTTATGGTTTAGATTCAGGGCTGCCAGCATGGTGAAGATGCACATGATGTGTGAACTTGTTAGAATTGCTGATTCTCAAATACTTGGTTTCACGTAACAGATGAAAACATAGTACAGGCACTCCCTCACTGTTTGTTTTTAATGGATTGCAATAGTGAATGATTACTGGCAGGAAGAAAGTAAATACAACAGCAATCCAGACTGCCCTATATCCAGTGGGTGTGTCAGGCTAGACTTACAAAGTGTTAGATGCAATTCTGTTAAGTTGGAAATGTAAGTTAACAACAGATGATTCACAGGTTCTGTTCATCAACATCCAACCTCCCCTTCATTTGTTGGCAACAGAATATGATATTATTTCCATTTAATATCCTCACATATTTTAAGGCCAATGATATAGAATGACTTACAGACTTCATGTCTCAGATTACTGGTCAAATAAGAGAAGAATGACCAACAAACACAGAGAGATAAAACAGAGCTGTATATTCACAAGTAATAATCATGACTGGTTGTGTGATCACTTAGTGTACTACATGCAAAAATAATAAATGTACAAATAACAGTCATATGGTTTCATATTACTGTAGATGATGTTGCAGTTGGTTGTATGCAGAATAATTTCAGTTCCTTGGTGCAAAGCAGTTTGTATGGCCAAGAGGGATAAGGCACCCTTACTGTGTTCTGAAGGCTCAGTGGAGTGAGAGATCAAATTCAGACCTCTGTAGAAATATCATGTGTCCTAATATTTTGTAGTGTGTATGTCATACATTTCTTTTCCTCATTTCAGCTACTTTCCCCTGCTTTCTTTTTTTTCTTTAATTTTTCTTGGGGGGGCAGTGTTTGATCGATGTGGTGTTTAACACAACCATGACAATGGAGGATATGAATGGCAGGTTTGGCTGTGCTTATCTCATTTGTGTGAAAGGCACCAGTTCCCAAACTGGACAACTGGACCACCCAGGAAGCAGACAGGACCCAGACATGTTGCTCAGGTGTGCGCACTCCAGTAAATGTGATAAGTGGAACTGGCGGGAAAGCATCAGTCTCTATTGCTCTACGTCTGCTGGTAGACATGGTAGGCATTAGTGGGGAAGGTGTCAGGTTTAGGGCACAGATGTGGTGGTGTACAGGAGTTCAGGATAATCATTGGACTCCTAGTAAAGTACCAGAGCCACAGGCTTCTGTAAAGGGACTATTCTGGCTCCAAGTACAAGTATGAGACTTGGAATAGTTTAGCCCAGGCTGTATCCAGTGCCACTAGTATCCCACACACTGGAGAGCAATGTAGGCATCATTTTAATGACAAACATAGGAGGAAGTGGGATACACTCAACTATTGGTTGGAGGAATTTAGAACTGTGGACATCCCACAGCTGTGTAAGTATCAACTAAAGAGTACTTGTAAGACTTAGAAGCTTAATATAGGCAAGACTGGCATGCCTAATGCTCTTCTATTATTTTCTGTTCTTTCACCAGCTGCCAGAGATTGGGAGTTCAATGTCCAGGGCTATGAAACTCAATTGGAGATACTGAGGGAATAAAGTGGTATGTATGCAGCAGAGGAGAAATGCTATTGTAGCATTCAAATTTAAAGATAGCATTTTTTGGTATTTTATACAGTTGCATAAAATTGAGCATGCATATCCCAACTGTAAAAGCAAGTATGCAGGCATTATTCTGTAGCACAAACCAATTGTAAGAGTCCATTATTAGACTTTAGTCAGAGTTTGACTTTAGTCAGAGTTCGTGGGTTCACATACCACAATTCACAACTACATAGTACTGTTATTTCTTCAATAATATTTATGTTAAATTAAAATCTCTATACCATTGGCACAAATGTTTTACATAAACTGTAATAATCTGTAGTATAGGGTATATCTGTTAGGAAATATAGTTAAATGTAAAACTTAAGATAATAGAGTTAAATAATTGTAGTAATGCATTGTATGTAATAGATGATAGTACTAATTTTATCACTTTTTTCTCTCACCCCCAACCTTTATCTCTCTTTTTTATTTTCTTGATTTTTATTTTATTTTTTTAAAAATATTTTTATTTTATTTTTATTTTATGTTTAAAATAATTTTTGTTTTATTTTTATTTTTTTATTTTAAAAATATTATTTTATTTTAATTTTTTTATTTTTATTATTGTCATCAAAATGTGTCCATGTCATCTATGTGTACCATAGCACTAAATGCTCCACAACACAGCGAGGTAGGCCAGCCTCATTGGATTGGCCTGCACCTGCTCCACCAGCTCCAGAACCAATACCTAGCATGTCTGGGAGCCAACCTGGCCACACTGCCTCTGCTGCTCCTGCACTACCTGCACCCTCAGGCAGTCCTGTCCCAGAGGCTGGTCCAGTGGTACCCTCTTAGAACAGTTGTGGAGGTGATGATTTCATCACCTGCAGCGAGCTGCCAGGGATGGTGCTTAGAGTGGTGCACTGCACCATGGGTGTACACCTATGCCAGATGGAGAAGGTGCTAGGAGGAGGAGATGTCAAGCACTCCAGCCACCTGTGGAGTAAGGTGACAATGATGACAGTCCAGTTAGTGAGGACTTGATTCTCACTGTCTCTAAGCTTGACAGCCATGAGCCTGGGTTGTCTCCACCTTCTCCACAATCATGGTGTCCCCCAACATTTTGTATACATCACCATTCCTGTCTTTTGACTTGTTTGTTTTGTCTGTCTGCAATTGCTTCTTCACCTACCCAACTTACCTGACTTAGACATACCTACATCCCTTCCCCAACATCCCTCTCTCTCTCTCTCTCAAATAAAAAATAAATAAATAAATGGGCACCTCTCCCAGAAAAAAAGTTGTCCCATACATAGCTCTCCATTTCGCACACGTCATCTTGACACACTTGATTTGGTCCTATTGGCTATACATCATGATTTTGTTGTGGTCACTCCTCTTTGTGGATGTGACAGTCCAAATTTTCTTAATATTCTGCATATATGGTCAGTTTACACTGATAAAGAAATGGATAGCTATGGTTCCTTCCTACCTCCCTCCTGCAGATTCCTGTACTGTTTTCCCTTGTTGTTCCTCTGCTTGATCCCCATTTCACCACTCTTTGATCTACCCCATTTTCACAAGTGTAATCTGCTCAAAAATAGAATCATACACAACACACATAAGTAGCAGAAAAAGCAATTGATCTCTTCACTTTTTGGGTTCCATGTTTGCGTGAAAGTGCGCATTGTGTACTGATGTGCAGCAGCAGTGAGCGGCAGCAAACTGTGGTGGTTACCTCTGCACAATGCCACTTAATCCAGCTGCACTATGCCAACACACAGCTACAAGCATACTATAAAGAATTCATGTTATTGCATTATCAACGTCTATTGAAAAGTATTTAAATGTATTAAATTCACCTGGATTTGAACACAGTACCATACATTAACATGTGCTATCTCAGAGTCAGTTAAGCAGCAGGTGCATTTTGTATAGCCAATACTAACTGTCAGACTTTAGCTATGGGGGTTCATGTTTGCACACTGCTTAGCTATGTGCAAACATGAATAGTATTGAAAGTGCATCCCAGTCCCACGTACACTTTGCCAACCATTGTGCAAACTCGCTGTTCACCATGTTATGTTAAAGTAAATATTATTATGTATTACTGTTGTTTACTGTTCATTTTCCATCTATGATATAAAACTACATGTAGAAACATAAATCGAAGGCCCTATCTAACAATGTATCACATATTTACAGTACAGCCATGTATTGCCTCCCCCCAAGCACTGCAACCCTGGGGTCTCAGTACTTTTGCACACATATATCACCTGCACTACAGAAAGATATATCCCATGTTGTGTGATATGCAATGCACATCGATGTGGTAACATGCAGAACTACAACTATTGATCCATAAGCTTACAAAGCCTTATCTGCAAGACTAGGGAAGGACTCAGAATGGATCTTATCCACAGGGACATGGGTGACCTTCAACACACTTGACCCATTTTGTTTTTGTCAAGAGTATATCTTGTTTATTAAACCTAGTGGACTTCTTTGATATTGACGCAAAGACCTGGATGAGGGATAACAGGACATACCACTCTATGTTGAGTTACCCAAGGCCTTTGACACTATCCCCAGTCATGTCACATAGTGAAAATCTCTCATCTGGGAATTAAGCCATACATTACTAGAAGGATAGCTAACTGGCCCACCAACAGAACACACACTATCAAAGTTGGGGACTGCATCTCCACCACTAGAATACTTACTATTGGAATACCACAATACCACAAGGATCTGTGTTAGTCCCTCAACTGTTTGGAAACTATTTCTCTGAAGCCCAGGCAATGGTAGATGGCCTGCACTTTACAAGTTTGCAGATCACTGTTAAATGGATGAACTCATATAGAGTCCCAAAAGATCGTAACATATTACAAAAGGGGTTGATGCAGACACATGATTGGTAAAAACAAACTAGCGAAAACCACCGCTAATTCAAAAGCCAAGAACTCGACTCAGGCCAGTCCAAAATGTAAAAAAACATGAAAAACAACAAATTTTATTAAGTCACTGTAAAAGCTTTTCGTTAGTACCTTGCACTAACTTCTTCAGACAATTGTTGCGTTTCCATTATTAGTATTTATGCTCTATTCAAGTGTTTCAATGCTGGTATTTAAACTCACTTGTAATGGTGAGAATGTTTTGCTTGTCTGAAGAAGTTAGTGCAAGGTACTAATGAAAAGCTTTTACAGTGGCTTAATAAAATTTGTTGTTTTTCATGTTTTTTACATTTTGGAATGGCTTGAGTCGAGTTCTTGGCTTTTGAATTAGCGGTGGTTTTCGTTGGTTTGTTTTTCCGGTCTTGAAAGTTTATTTCTTTGGTGTTTTTATGTCCACTGCTTCATCGCCAGCAGAGATTTAACTATTTTAATCAACTTTCTCACTGAGAAAGGGGAAAACTTAACGCAACGTGTGGAATGTCTTTCGCAGAGTACTTCATTATTAAATGGACTTAATACTTCACAAACACGCTCCTTGCAGATGCCTTTAACTTGATATTTGGGTTTAACTTCACCTAACGGAATTATTAATGAATCGGAGGTTCTACCTAACCTTACAACTCATTTGTTGATGCAAGAACGAGAAGGGAATATGAAGAATTTAGTAAGTGGCTGTAAGAGCCCCCCAGGTGCACTTGGTTTAGCACAACAACAGAACAACATCTCGGATGGCCAAAAGGGAAGGTATGTGAATTTTAATTTAAATGAATGGCTTAATAGGTCATTCAGTTTTGGATTCGAAAATGACCAAGCTAGTAATGAAGTTATCGAACACGAGAATGTGAGTCTGCCTACTAAATTACATGTATTTGATCAAAAACTACTTAAAAGTAGAAAATTACAACTTGAGGTGGCATATTTTAATGAATGTAGGCAAGCACACATAGTCCCTAAAGGTCTCCGATCTTGGCAATACCCAACAGGACTAGAGGAAGGTTCTAAATTCAACCAGGATTTGATAGCTCTGTTTGATAGACATGGGAATGAGTTGTTAAACCTAATTAGTGTACATTCTCAAGAGACTATTAATGAGTTGAATAAGGAATTATCCATGTTAGATGAAGAGATAAAAACTGATGTTTGTTTCCCAAGGTACAGATTTGTTTTACTTGAAAGCAGGCAAGATACAATGTATGCATAGGTAATTTTTGATTAGGAAGCGTTGCGCTTCCATTATTATTATTTATGCTGTAGGTTGAATATTGTTATTTTTATGTTATTATATATTTTACATATTTATATACTTTATACAGTTTAATAATCAAAATATTGGGCTTTTTTCTTTCAGTTTCAAAGCCTGCTATTATTACAGTCTTGGTGTATGAATTTTTTATTTTTTTATTATGTTAATAGAGAATTGCAAATGCACCTTAGTTAGCTGTGATCTGTACCTTTAAGGAGCTAAAGGGAGAGCAAGGGGCGTGGTTAAGTGTTTCAGTGCTGGTATTTAAACTCACTTGTAATGGTGGGAATGTTATGCTTGTCTGAAGAAGTTAATGCAAGGTACCAACGCAAAGCTTTTACAGTGGCTTAATAAAATTTGTTGTTTTTCATGTTTTTTACATTTTGGACTAGCCTGAGTCGAGTTCTTGGCTTTTGAATTAGCGGTGGTTTTCATTAGTTTGTTTTTCCGGTCTTAAAAGTTTATTTCTTTGGTGTTTTTATGTCCACCGCTTCATCGCCAGCAGGGACTATGCCAGAGCCAGGAGATTTAACTATTTTAATCAACCTTCTCACTGAGAAAGTGGAAAACTTAACGCAACATGTGGAATGTCTTCATTATTAAATGGACTTAATACTTCGCAAACACGCTCCTTGCAGATGCCTTTAACTGGATCTTTGGGTTTGACTTCACCTAACAGAATTATTAATGAATCGGAGGTTCTACCTAACCTTACAACTCATTTGTTGATGCAAGAACAAGAAGGGAATATGAAGAATTTAGTAAGTGGCTGTAAGAGCCCCCCATGTGCACTTGGTTTAGCACAACAACAGAACAACATCTCGGATGGCCAAAAGGGAAGGTATGTGAATTTTAATTTAAATGAATGGCTTAATAGGTCATTCTGTTTTGGATTCGAAAACGACCGAGCTAGTAATGAAGTTATCGAACACGAGAATGTAACTCTGCCTACTAAATTACATGTATTTGATCAAAAACTACTTAAAAGTAGAAAATTACAACTTGAGGTGGCATATTTCAATGAATGTAGGCAAGTACACATAGTCCCTAAAGGCCTCCGATCTTGGCAATACCCAACAGGACTAGAGGAAGGTTGTAAATTCCACCAGGATTTGATAGCCCTGTTTGATAGACATGGGAATGAGTTGTTAAACCTAATTAGTGTACATTATCAAGAGACTATTAATGAGTTGAATAAGGAATTATCCGTGTTAGATGAAGAGATAAAAACTGATGTTTGTTTCCCAAGGTACAGATTTGTTTTACTTGAAAGCAGGCAAGATACAATGTATGCATAGGTAATTTTTGATTAGGAAGCGTTGCGCTTCCATTATTAGTATTTATGCTGTAGGTTGAATATTGTTATTTTTATGTTATTATATATTTTACATATTTATCTAGTTTATACAGTTTAATAATCAAAATATTGGGCTTTTTTCTTTCAGTTTCAAAGCCTGCTATTATTACAGTCTTGGTGTATGAATTTTTTATTTTTTATTATGTTAATAGAGAATTGCAAATGCACCTTAGTTAGCTGTGATCTGTACCTTTAAGGAGCTAAAGGGAGAGCAAGGGGCGTGGTTAAGTGTTTCAATGCTGGTATTTAAACTCACTTGTAATGGTGGGAATGTTTTGCTTGTCTGAAGAAGTTAGCGCAAGGTACTAACGAAAAGCTTTTACAGTGGCTTAATAAAATTTGTTGTTTTTCATGTTTTTTACGTTTTGGACTGGCCTGAGTCGAGTTCTTGGCTTTTGAATTAGCGGTGGTTTTCGCTAGTTTGTTTTTCCGGTCTTGAAAGTTTATTTTTTAGACACATGATTGGTGCCAAACTCATGGACTGAACCATAAAGCAAAGATTGCCTCATTTTTCCCTTTGGCAATGAAGTAACCCTGCTAATTATGACATACATAGCACTCCTCTAAGTTCAAACACAGTGTTGTGAGACTTGGGAACGTGTTGATAGCAATCTACACTTTAATCACTATGTCTCCATTGTAGTGAGATACACATCCTGAATTGTACACCTCATACATATGGACATCACATCCAGGACCAGGGAAGTCATAGCTCTGCTGTATTCTAGCATTATCAGACCACTAATTGAGTACAATGTTCCTTTCTATCTGTACCTCACCAGACAGCTGCAGCAACTGGAGAAAACACAGAGGTTTGTTACTGGGAGAATCCAGGGCCTTCAAAACATGACATACATGGAAAAACTGATAAGACTGATAAACCTGTCACTGTACTCAGTATCATGCAGGCTTCTGAGAGGTGACCTATGCCTGGCCTACAGAGTAGTCTCAGACCCTGCCCTACTGGAAATGCTGGACATCTGGAAAGCAAATGGAACAATAATAACTTGTTCTAGGGTTCCCAACCTAGCCTTTGACATCAACAGAACATGCTGGGGAGACAGATAGATCTCCCTGTGATTGACACTACTCTGTACTAGCCTGCCACTGCATGTGAAGCAGTACTCCTCAATGATCCTATTCAAGCACAACTTTTAACAACTGGATGGGTGAATTCACCCCAGGGGTGGCACATATGTTCCTCATGGACAAGGACATTTGGTGCTGCTCACAAACTTGTTCTGCTAACAATTACCATCTTACTGTGATCAATAAGGGTAGTTTTGTTTTCACACAGCTAGGCTTGTAAATAGCCTAGGGCCATTAGGCTGGTAACCTCCTATGATATAATGAAGCTATAAACCTATGCAAGCCTTCCAACATCTGCTCTCCCACATGGCCTGCTGATGTCATCCAGTATAAGTTCACCTGCTCCCTTGTAAAAGTTTGACTTGTGCTGTAATGTTTGCATAACATATTGAGTTCTGTAGTCTGTGTATTTAGGTAGATAGGGGCTCTGTTCTCACTGCAGTCAATGAGGTGTGTGTCTGTGTGTGTCTAGACAGACAAGCAGAAGTGTGTTATCCCATAGTTACTGCTCTAATGCCATGGATTGATATTATTTAGTATTTTGATTCTTGCAGATGCCTACACATCAATTTCATGCAGGCCTCCCAACATCTGCTCTCCCACATGACCTGCTGATGTCATCCACTATAAGTTGACCTGCAATATTGCATAAGTCATACTTGTGCCGTACCTCTTGCATAAAGTAGTGAGTTCTGTAGTCCGTGTACTTCGATAGATAGAGGTTCTGTTCTCACTGCAGTCAACTAGGTGTATGTATGAGCTCTTGCTTGACATTACTAAGAGCATTTTACACCAGCATGTGAGATACTGTTATATTCTCTTCAATAGACACTGCTAATGTGATCGGCTATAAAGTGTTGTCTGAGACACTCCAACTAAGACTTTTGCTATAGAGTTTGAGTAAAGTACTGAGTTCTGTTGTCTGGGTACTTAGATAGATAGGGGTTCTATTCTCACTCCCGTCAATTGTGTGTGTGAGTGTGTGTGTATGTGTGTGTGTGTGTGTGTGTGTGTGTGTGTGTGTGTGTGTGTGTGTGTGTATGAGCTCTTGCTTGACATTATAGACAGCATTTTACACCAGCATGTGGGACACTATTCTTACCATGTTCTCCTCAACAGACACTGCTGATATCATCTGCTATATCAGATGTTTGGATATGCAGTACTCCCACCAGGGCAGTTTCAGGCATTGGCCTGGAGGCAAGGCAGACGTCACCTCATTCTATTCAAGACAGATGACAGTGGCATGGCTTTTAATTTATCCACATACATCATGGCATGGTTTGTAGGCCCTGTGTTATCTTGCTGAGAAAGCTCTGTTGTCTGTCTAGCTGATTCTCATGTCTGCTGGGGTACATGCAAAAAAGAGCGTTATACTCTATTAATGTTCTAATGAGGGTCAAGTAAAGTGCTGTCATACAATCCTAAGATCTGAATATGATGGAGTGACTTATGATGCGCATAGCATAGGCTTTGAATACCAGTGTGGACTCTTTGTGGTTGAAGTTCAGTTTGCTATCTACATGTGTTCCTAATGCTTGCATCAGCATAGCAGGACTGTGATTAACATGGAATTCCACTTTTCACATGTACAACATAAAAAAGACACATTTCTGCATTTATTCTTAGATCATGTGCCTTTCTCACCATTCATTTGCCTGCGTTAGTTCCCCTTCTACTATGTTATCATCATTGCTGGACTCACGATTGCACCCAGTATGCAAGAATCAGTAAACTTGGTAAGCCAAAGGCCACATACTTTAGCTTGAACTGTCAAGAAATAGAGTCCAAACAGGGAAGGGCCAAGCACAGATCCCTAGTGTTTGCCAGTGGTGATAACTCTACTGGTACAGGTTGATTCGCTAATTTTAACAGTATGTGTTTTGTTGGTGTTATCCATCTACTGATGTAAGGGTTAATCCTGAGCTGGGAGGATTCTCAATGATATCTGGGTGGGGGATTGCTTCAAAACTCTAGGCCAGATCACAATAGGCACTATACACAGTCTTACCTTCATCCATGCCTATCACATGGAATCAATGGGCTGTGACATCACAGATCACCTATGGTGTGACTCAGCACATATAACTTCCTGATACAGTTGACTACACACTTCAACACACCCTCCACATGGACTATGTTCCCATACAAGGGTGTATATCAACATGCATGCATCTGAGTTGGGGGGACAGCACCTGATGCATGCATGTATAGAGACATCTTGACACTCCACATCTGTAAGGTAGACCAACATGTCAACATGGAACTTTTCTACATTTACACTAGTAATAGTTTGGCTCTGTGCATCAGACCTGTGTGAGTTGTTAATACTACATCATGTCTGTTACATCTGATAGATGTATTCAATGAGGTCATCGAGGGCATGCATGGTTACTACAGTATCATCTTGTGGAACTTGACCAGGTCAAAGCATTTGAACACATCCACACTGAGGTATTCAATCAACTATCATATGTGGCCATAAAGTGATATATCATCAAATGGCTAGACCATTGAAATGTGTGACGTGACCTATATCTCAGGTCCAGTGATCAGGTCCGTACATCAGGGTGGTCTGCTAGACCCTTTTCTGTCCATTAGTTACATGATGGACATTACAGATGACATACACATCCTGTGTCCAAACAGTTGCCTAAAGGACTATAGATTGCAGGCAATCATTGACTCAAACAGTGATATTAATATAATACAGACAGTATCAACACATACCAAAAATTGCTGCCATAGCCATGACAACACGTGCATTGACAAGAACATGGGGAGATTTGTTAAGTCAGAAAACAAACACACCACCCAAGTATAATGTGGACATCACACCCTATAATCAGACCAATAGGCATGTGACCCATGTCCTCGGGTAGATGGCAAGTGGTACATCCACCAGCATGTGGTCACAGTGCTAACTACTCCCTTGAATGTAGCACAAGTACTGTGTATGTAAAGGACATCCACAGAGAGGACATAATACTTTCATGTTTCTCAGCCTTACAATATCTGTGTACAATTCACCCTTCTTCATGTACCTCCCTAGACATCTTCCAGTGATGTGTAACTGAAATGTACCATCTTTGTCACAGTAAGCTGTCACACAACTTATTGGCCATACTTAAGTATTCTTTCTGTATAATATACATGACTGTCTGGTGTTGTTACCCAAGATGCATGTGTGTTATCTGTTCTGCTTAGGCTTTGTGCGGTGCCTACATGGAGTTTACTGAATCCCGGTTTTAGTCAACTGCATTATACTGTAAGACATGGGGCATTTTGATTAAAGTAAATTCACTGAAATAACTTTAAATGAACATAGGTGTATGAAAGTACAGATTGCAAAGTATAATTTGTACAATAATCCTTTTTACTGTTTGGACAAAACAAACTGCATGCCTCATACCTCTCAACTGCCCAGATTTGTGCAGAATATCCAGATTTTTGCCTCATATTTGTTATCTGTTTCTCCTAAAACTTATGTTTTTTTGTCAGATCACTGGCATATCACTGAGGACTGAAGTCAGGAAATAATGGCAGACATCTGAGTTTCAGACTTCATATCCTTCAGAAAATTCATGCTAATGCGAAACTTGTTATTCTATTAACTTTCTAATTTTGTAAGAGCAATATTTAAAATGTGTCCTTATTTTTGGGCCTTTGCCCCCCCATTATTTGTGACTTTATCCAGATTTCTTGCTCTAAGAGGTTGAGAGGTATGACCCAGTGAATGGAGGATTAGGCCTTGTTTCTCGTGTAAAAAATATAATTAAATCTGAAATTACTGTTTCTGCTTTTTAAAAAAGCCATACTTCCTGTCGTTTCTCATTTATGCTCTCTGACCGTAATTCAATTTTCACTGAGCTGGATTAATCAAACTATATAGCACCATTTACAATCAGAAATAAACACTTGGCTGTATAAGCCACAAAACTATTTATTATCCTCTGTCTAGTCTATAAAATGTGATTACTCTTTAAAGCCTTATGCAAAAACCACATAATGTCAGATTAAGATATTTTGGTTCCATGCCACTAGAAGTGTTTTAGCTCATATCAGATCCCTCTATAGCATATTAACCAAATTATTTTACACTCATGATTGTGTCCTTGTTATATTTTTGCATTTGCTGCAGTTTCTGTTGCATCTATGTCTTCTTGTACATGTTATGAATAAAATGTTTCATCTACTCTGGTGTCTTTTCCTAAGTTCCAAATACATACAGAATACTCAACACAAATAATTTCTTGAAGTGTCACAAGTTAAATGTGTAAATGTAGATACCTGTACATGGTAACAGCACCATTTCTCAGCTGAAAGATGCATAATTTTAATCACAGATGTGAGTGAACAGTCTCACCAGCTAGCTAATGGCTGCTAACTTTCTTTAGAATTATTTCCATATAAGGACTTTGCCATTTCATCTGACAGCAGTCTAAGATTGTTACAGTCACATAAAACAGTTCTCACTTCCGAGGTTTTGTCACATTATAGGAAAGGCTTAAGATAAAATTGCATTATTGATGTGAACACCTCCAGCAGAGAAAAACTGTGGTTAAACTTCAGATGACTCATCTAACAGCACAATTAGAATGGAATAAAAATTAGATACAGACATATTTGACTAGTGACTACATAGCTTTGAAGGGTGATTTCACAACCTTCTGTGCAAAACTTAACAGTGTTGAAACATTTTCATCGGATTTGTTTGCATACCTTACTTCATTTTGACTCCCACAAAAGTGACATTAAATCTACTTTTTTTATTTTAAAACATTTTCTTCTACCAGTAACCATTTTGTAACTCAGTGGGTAGCTTAAAGAAGTTACTATGATGGGGTTGCATTAGAACTGCAGTTTTACACATTCTGTTATCGGACACTAGATATGTTTCACTTCTGTGCAGTATTAAGCTTGTTTTTAAGACTAAAAAGGGATCATTTAGAACACCTTTGTTTCATTGTCTTTCTTTTTCCATCTTAAGGATAAACAAGCAATGGAAAATAGAAAATGACAAATGAGATGTGTTTATTATGAAGTATTTATACTGAGTAAACTGATATATTTATCTATCATGTATATCTAATCTGTATCTATTTATCTATATATCTAGCTACATATATATATATATATATATATATATATATATACATATATAATATATATATATATATATAGGTCTACTTCTAAATATTGTAATGCCAGAATCCCGAAGATGATAATACAGAGATGACAATTGCAACACTAAAAATACCAAACACTGTAAGTTTTCCTGGTGAGTAAACACTTCCAACATGGGGAATTATGCCCTTTCTCTACTGTGGTGTGATCCTGGAGTTGGTATACATATAGCTAGAGGGAGGGGTGTGGGGTACAGCCCCCCCACCTTGGTGGGTTTTAGATAATGCAGTATGTTTTACTGTTGTGCTGGGCAACTGTTTTCTTGCCCTGGGAAAAGTTACACAATTCGATACTTTAAGATTTGTGATTTGATTGTCATCTTAGTGTTACCGTCTTCAGGATTCTGGAATTATGGGATTTAGAAGTAGATCTATATATATATATATATATATATATATATATATATATATATATATATATATAGAGATATAAATATATATATATATATATATATATATATATATAGAGAGAGAGAGAGAGAGATATTGTTTTATATATATATATATATATATATATATATATATATATATATATATATACACACACATATATTCATCAGCTATTTCTATCCTCCAAAACACCCTGCTGTTTCATCAACCTACATGGTTTTACTCAACTTATCACTATACCCACACACAATAACAATCCTACCAGCTCATCCTCTATCATCAACTGGATACTAGTCTCCAATCCTGACCTATGCCACCACCTAGAAACTCTACCTGATTCCATCAGTGACAATTCCCCAATTTGTTTCCAGAGATACTCCCCCACCTCAAAAGACCATAAAAATAAAAGAATGCTGAAGCCTCTCTCACTTTCTTCCTAAAGTTTTTAATAATATGGTTTCTGCTATTAACTGGTCTTTCCTATCTCACCTTCCCCTAGATGAAGCATACTCAAATTTAGTTTTATATTCCTTAACACACTCAACTGACTCCCCCCCCCCTTAGACCAGTAAGTGTTAAATCCTACTACTGCCCATGTCTATCCCAAGCCACATGTAGTCTCCTGCACAAAAGGGACAAAGCCTGGAAACTCTGAATAAAGTCCTAATCCCCAACCCACCTCCAAACCTACAAAGAACGTCATAAGCTCTCCAAAAATAAGTCTACCTTGACAAAAAAAAACTTCTACCTTAAACCACAAACATCTTACCAAAACAACCCCCAAAAATTTTGGAGCACTATCAACCAAATCCTCCATCCTGGTAACCCCAGTACTCCTAACCCCTGTCCGGGCAACTCACCTATTGAAACAGCCCCTTACTCAATACCTACTTTAATCATGCTAGCAAACTAATTCCAAGTGCTAACTCCGCTAACCTAGCCAACTTTCTTCCAGTTCTAACTCAAATAACTCCTTCTCACTCAACTGCGTATCTACAAACTACATTAAATGCCTCCTCTGTAAACTAAAACCCTGTTCTCCATCTGTGGACAACCTACCTCCACTCTTTCTCAATCTTGCTGCTAATTCCATAGCCCAACCCATATCCATACTCATCAACCACTCTCTATCCAAATCCACGATCTCCTCACTATGAAGACTTTATTACAGCTATTCACAGACAAGGTAACTCTACTGACCTTACCAACTACCGCCCCATGGCTATATTATTCCCCATCAAAGATATTGCAAAAATGTGTTCACAAACAAATCATGGACTATCTGATACTTGAAAACTTACTCATCCCTACCCAACATGGATTTTATCCTATCCACAGTACCTCTACAGACCTTATCTCCTTTTCACACTGCATGTCCCTTGCTAGAAATAAAAACAAATTGGTGTACTACCTCTTCCTTGACTTATCTAAAGCCTTTGACATTGTCTCTCACCCCAGCTTTCTCTCCAAACTATCTTACCTCAACCTCTGTCTCTCTCTCTCAACCATTTCCTGGTTTTCCAGCAACGTCTCCAATCAGCAACAGTCAGTAAAATGGCTCTCTGCTCTATCTCCCTTCTTAGCCATCCAAATGGAAGTCCCTGAAGGATCTATCATTGGCTTCTTGCTCTTCAGCATCTTCACAAACTAAGCCACCTCCCTACATACTGTCCTCTCTCTACTCTCATACAACATGGAGATGACTGTTCCATCATCTCTACGTTTGATAACATCTTTGATCTACACTCCCTTACCCAAAAGTCCTTTAACACTGTTGAAAAATAGCTCACTAATAGCCAATTTATCCTTAATCCCTAAAACACCAAACTTCTAATATTCATCCCCAAAACTCTTTACCCCATAAATCTACATTGTCTATCACATCATCCAGCAAAATGTAGAACCCCAAACTAAATACCTAGGTGCAATCATCAATGACCAACTTAAATTTGACCTCCATGTCTACCATTGCATTAAGAAAACCCACCAAAAACTATGACTACTCTACAGAAACAAAAGGTTGCTCAGATTCTAGTCTCACTGGCTCATGCTTATCTTTCCCTCTGCCTCCTTTATGGCTTACAAATCTTAACTACTTTACACCCTCTCTATGAGCCAAACTTGAAAGCATCTACAACAAAATTGCTCAGTTTGTTCTGATTCAGTCCCCAAACTTACATCACTGTCTTTCACTCTCTACCTTAAACTGGACTGAGCTCCCCCAACAACGTCACCTCTCTCCACTATCAATCATTCATTCTATTCTCCACAAACCCACTGCCTGCCTCAGCATTTCTTCTCTGGTCACACTCAATACTGCAACTAGGACCCTTAGGAGAGCTTACCTACACATGGAAATCTCTAAGCACAAGAAAAATATTGGCTATAACTTATATAGCTACTCTCCTGCCCAAAACTGGAACAAACTTCCCCCTGACATCAGAAAAATAACAATAACAACACACAAATTCAAAAAGACTGTAAAACTGTTATTACTCAACAGCCCAGCATGTAACTGCAACTCCTAGACAATCTTTAATAATCTCTGACATTGCCAACCTGCACTATACTGATGCTGCTTGTGAAGGCTGCCAGCCTAGCTAGATAGAATTTTGTAGATAATTCTATGTCATTTGTAAATATTAATATAATCCACAGGCTTGGTTTACAAATGTAAAGAGAACTATATGTTATGATTAAACTATATGTTGTACTGAGCTTCAAAAATGCAACCACAGTGCACTCTGCTGGAAAAAAGCTGATAAGTCAAGCTCCAAGACAGGGTGTCTGAGCCAGGAAATTATTTCTATTGTCTTGATTTAACAGATAATTATTAAGGTTTTAGATGTATAATGTCTTTCATTGCTGTGTGTGTGTGTGTGTTTTTGGCAGTGGTGGGATATCCACATCAGATATTAATTGTTTGATAGTGGTGAGTTAGCCATATCACATACTAATTGGCTTGTAGTGATGTGGATAGTGAATCCCTGTAGCTTATGTACAGTGATCACTGAAGGTATTTTTGTACTCTAAATCAGCCCCCAGTGAATATTCAGAGTTCAGATCACAATTGTTTTATTTTATTTGTTAGCTTAGTTAGTCAGCGAGAGCAGGCAAGCATGTCAGTAGAGGAGTACGGCAAGCTGACAAGGAGTCAGTTGGCTGAGATGTGCCAGGCTAAAGGACTGGTGCATGGAAATCTGACTAAGGCAGACATGATTGCAGCTTTGGTCACAGCTACATCAGAAAATAGCAGTCAGGAGGATGGTCAACTGGCAGTGGAGATGTACAACACTCAGAGAATAGACAGCTCAACCTTTCTGCAGATGACTTAAAAATCCATCTGGAGCTAAAGAGACTTGAGGTGGAGGCCAGGCATTTGGAAATGGAAGCTGTGGAGAAGGAGAGGCAGAGACAGCATGAAAAGGAGATGCTGACTTTTCACCAGAGTCATGGAGGTAATGGGGAAGGGAGTAACCAGACCCCAAAAGCACAGAAGGTCAGTAAATTTCTTCCACAGATTACAGAGAGGGATAATTTTGAGTTTCATTCACATGTTTGAGATGGTATGTAAACAGTATGATGTGACCTAAGGCTCTGAGTACTGTTCCTGACCCCTTACTCCATGTTAAAGCTGTAAATGTACTTTCCAAATTATCTGATGTTGACTGTTTTAACTATAATGCTGTAAAGAATTGTTAGAATTTTTTAAGCTAACACCTGAAACTTATAGGAAAAAAGTTTTTGAGCATAGACGCAAGGCAGATGAAAGTGAGTCACATATCTTTGAATTTATTACTGCTCAATACTTGTGTTGTTTGGCTTCTGCTACATACCTACAATCAACTGCATTACTAGCTGAGTTAAGTACAAACTTGCAGTGTTAAAGATTGTACTGTATTTTATTTTTCTGTCTAATTGTTTCATTGAATATTGTGGTCTGTGTCTCTCTGTAATTATTTATTTTTCTATTTAATTGTTTCATAGAATACTGTGGTCTCTCTCTGTCTCTGCAGTTAGTTTCCCACCCGCCCTCTTCTTGTTCTGGTATTAATCTTGATGGCTTTGGAATTGCCTGTCCCTCCTGTAAATTTGTGTTTGAACACTCCTCCTAGGTCTATCTCATTTGCTCACTCGACCGAGTACAGTGAGATCATATTTTGACTTCAAACACTTCTACCAATCCCATCTGTTCAGCTCTATCCAAGCTCTATTCCAGTCTAGTGTCACTAGCTCTCTCTACCTAATACAGAGAGAACATTTGTGAATGGCAAGCCACTTAGGTCCTTAATATTGAATTATCTTCTGTTTCTCCTTTCTCCCTTTCTACCTCCCCAAAAAAATAAAATAAAATTCCCAAGCTTGTTTCCTGCCTTTCCTGTAACTAGTCTAGTCCAGATACAGATTTGCTGTAACCAGCACTGTGTATAAGCTACTGAGCCCCCAAAGCCTTTCTGTGTTGGAGGGAAGCCTTTTAGCTTATCAGTGGGAGTGGTAAGCACTAGGTAGCCTATCTACCACAAGAGTGGTTCCTGGCCCAGAAATTGTAGTTTTTGGACGTTTGGGCAGTTTTTTGATCTCTTTCAACTTTCTAGTTTAAAAGCCTGTGTTTGCGCTTGTTTCCCACCTTTCCTGTAACTAGTCTAGTCCAGATACAGATTTGCTGTATCCAGGGCTGTTTGTAAGCTTCTGAGCCCCAACAGCCTTTCTGTGTTGGAAAGAAGCCTTCTAGCTTATCAGGGGGAGTGGTAAGCACTAGGTAGCCTACCTACAACAAGAGTGGTTTCTGGCCTAGAAATTGTAGATTATTGGCCATTTGGCAGTTTCTCCATCTCTTTCAACTTTCTGGTTTAAAAGCCCACATTTGTGCTTGTTTCACACCTTTCCTGTAACTAGTCTAGTCCAGATACAGATTTTCTGTATCCAGGACTGTTTCTAAGCTTCTGAGCCCCCCAAGCCTTTTTGTGTTGGAGGGAAGCCTTCTAGCTTATCAGTGGGATTGGAAGCAATAGGTAGCCTTTCTATCACAGGAGTGGTTTCCAGCCCAAAAATTGTAGTATATTGGCCATTTTGGCAGTTTTTCCATTTCTTTCAACTTTCTGGTTTAAAAGCCCACATTTGCACTTGTTTTCCACCTTTCCTGTAACTAGTGTAGTCCAGATACAGATTTGCTGTATCCAGGACTGTTTGTAAGCTTCTGAGCTCCCCAAGTCTTTCTGTGCTGGAGGGAAGCATTCTAGCTTATCAGTGGGAGTGATAAGCACTAGGTAGCCTATCTATCACAAGATCCAGGTACAGAGTCTTAGTTTTAGCACTTAAATTTGCTTATTTGTGCTCAGCACTTGTTCAGAACTTGTTGTTAGCACCAAATAAGCTACAAATTACTACAGCACTCAACCTTCCTCTTTACCTAGAGAACAACAGTTTTTGTACTTACTTTCCTCCCTTGCTTTGAGAAAAACAGCTCTTATACTCACTTTCCTCACTTATCTAGAGGAAAGTAGTTTTTTTATTCAGGCATGTCCAAGGATCATCTCCCAGTGTTCTCTCCTGTCTATCTGATGAATCTGGGCATCTTTGGGAAATATAGCAATTGCCTTGTACACAGACAACCCTCTTCTCCTACCACCCAACACCACAACCTGTGAGAGATGCACTTATCTAGCCAAACAGGAGGTAAAGCTCTCTCCAACCAAGACTGACCTTGACAGTTAGGAGGAGAAGGTAAACACTTGCACCACACCACACTCATCACATAGTCCCACTAAACCTACACCACCACAATCCACACATAGAAACACAAAAACATTCACAGAGGCTTTCAATAATAATCTGCTCAAGCAACAGAGACCTCCAAAGCAGAAACGCAAGCAACCTCAACCCCCCCAACACAACCCAAATGATACATAGCCCACAGACTCAGTGTGCCACTCAACCACAGCCCATAAGGCAAAACAACGTACCCAGCATACTAGTTATAGGTGACTCTATAGTCAGGCACACTGATGTCCCACTCACCAGGCTACACAAGGAGAAGGTTACTGTTAGCTGCCTGTTGGGTGCCAGGATCTGCCACATAACCCACGCACTCAGGTCACTCCACAACAAGTACAAATATGACTCTGTCATTGTCCATGTTGGTGTGAATGACCTGAGATGTACCTCCCTGGACTACATGAAAAGAGACATGAAAGAGCTCTCCGATCTTGTAGCCCAGGCAGGTATGACCCTAGCCCTGAGTACCATCCTGCCATCACCCAGAATGATACCACAGTACAAGGACAAAATGATTGCCTTCAACAATTGGCTAAGCTTCTGGTGTCATTCTAAGGGGATCTAGTATCTGTCTGCCTGGGGTGACATGGTCGACAGACCATGATGCTTTGCAGAGATGGCCTTCACCTGTCACCCCTGGGATTCTGAATACTGGCTGAGGCTCTTGATGCCTCTATCGTACCTTTTTTAGGCAAGGTTCAAATGACAAATTCAGCACTGTAACAGGAACAGACAAGCAAAAACTGAGGGTGATGCTACTCAATGCTAGAAGTCTAAATCTCAAAATGCACTCCCTCAAGGCACTCCTTAAAATGAAGAACATCGATATCTGTGCAGTGACTGAGACCTGGTTCAAGGCTCCAGATAGCACCCCTGCATTATCAGGATATAACTCATACCACACTTTTCAGCCACCTAACCTGGACCAGAACACCAAAGGCAGAAGTCTGTCCATATTCATTAAGGATATCCACACCTCCAAACTAGTTGCACAGCATAATGCAGCCGAGGTTATCCAAGTGCAACTAACTCTGGGCAAAACTGCAATCCAAATTGTAGCTTGCAACAGATCCCAGACCATGCCCCAGGATTCCCACTCCTCTTTTTTTGATATACTGGAAACTATTGTGGTTCAACCAAACACCCTAATAATGGGCGATTTCAATTACCCTAACTTTAACTGGGAAAACTACTCATGTACCAACTCCTTCGCTCAACGCTTTCTGGAATTCATAAATTCCAATGCCCTGGATCAACTTATCCACACCCCCATCAGGGCAACAATATCCTAGACCTAGTCATTGCCAACATGAGTGACTGGTGTTCCACACCTGACGTCAACACCTCGTTGGTCAGATCCAACCATAAACTAATCACCCTAGATATCCATATCCCGCTCCCCTGCCCATTAAGGAAATCATGGTAAAATATCTCTCCAAAGCCAACTCCATGCTTCTTAAGACAGAAGTGGCGAACTTCATGACACCCATGCAGATGGACAATGCAATTACGACTGCTGAATTTTACACAGATGCACTTTATAAGCACTTACACGAGTGTGTGGATCTTGCTAACCACAAAGCATTCTATAGCTATGTCAAAAATCTCAATGGCAACACCCAGATCTCCTCTGAGTTACAGCACAATGGCATGAAAATAATAGGACCAACTGATATTGCCAACATCCTGGCAGGTAGGTTCGGTGCTAACTTTACCCCCACTCACCCACTAAAGGGCCTATAACTATACAGGAAGAATGCAGAGTCCCTGTAATGACAACTATGCAGGTAAAAGCTGCACTCTCTAAAGCCAAAAACATAGCATCCATGGGACCGGGACAACATCCCAGGCTGCGTTTTACACAAACATCAGAACGAACAGGCTCCCCACCTAAGCACCTTGTTCAATCATAGTCTCCCATCAGGCTTTGTAGCCACTGAATAGCACACAGCAACAGTTATCCCACTCTACAAAGGAGGAGCCACCACTGATCCTGGGAACTATCGCCCTATTAGCCTGACAAGCCTGGTCTGCAAGGCCATGGAACATATCATCATGGAACTCATAAACAAAGACATTGGTAACCTCCAAACTCTGGATCCCACCCAGTTCAGGTTTGTGAAAGGCAGATCATGCCTCCTGAACCTGGTCAACTTCTTTGAGGCAGTCACCAAAGCTGTAGATGAGGGTAAGGTGGTTCACACAGCCTATCATGATCTCACCAAGGCTTTTGACACCATCCCCCATTCTGGAATTATAGCTAAACTCACCAAACCAGGTATAAATTCCTACATCATAAGATGGGTTGCCAACTGGCTCACTGACAGAACTCACACTGTTAAAGCTGCAGAGTCTAAATCAGACTTCAAACAAGTGGCATGTGAAGTACCACTGGGTTCAGTCCTCAGACCTCTCCTGTTTGGTATCTACTTCTCTGAAGTACAGGCTAACACAGAAAGCCTTTGGCTAATGAAGTTTGAAGATGACTGCAAACTAGGAGCCATAGTCATGTCCCCAAATGATGTGGACATCCTACAGAAGGGCCTAACTGAGACAGATGCCTGGTGTCAGAGCCATGACCTCAAGCTCAGTGCCAAAAATGCATTGTCATCCCCTTTGGTAAAAACCCTGTAACCATGAGCTACCACATAGGCAGTAGTCTACTTAACGCTGATTGTGTGATAAGAGACCTTGGGACCCAGGTGGACAGTAGTCTCTCCTTTGATAATCATATCACCACAGTAGTCAGGAAATCCTTCTACGTGGCACACCTTATCACAAAAGGGTTCTCATCTAGGAAAAAATATGTCATTGTTCCCCTCTACCTGACACTCACTAGACCCATTATAGAGTACAACACCCCTTTTGGAATGTACCTCACAAGATATCTGCAGCAGCTGGAAAGGCCATAGAAGTACCTCACAAAGAGGATTACTGGCCTCAAACAGATGCCCTACACTGACAGTCTCAAACAACTCCAGCTTTACTCTGTAGCATATCGCCTACTCCGAGGTGATCTCTGCCTAACATATAAAGCTATGTCAAACCCAGAGCTGTTGCACACGCTACACCTAAAGAAATCACAATCCTTCTGAGCTACATGCTCTAGGGACCTAAACCTTGTCACCACAATAAACAGGACATGCTGGAGGGATAGATTCCTGTCCCAGAGACTTTCCATACTCTGGAAAATGCTACCCATTTATGTCAAGCAAAGTTCCTCATTAGCACTCTTCAAGAAAAATCTTGATAAGTGGATGGAAAATAGGAGATACACCCCAGGGATAACTTCTGTGGCTCTGTTCGACAGGGGCACAGGAAAATAACTTTCTTGGGTGGCGTAAGCCAGGGAACCTTGTTGGCTAGGCTTCCTTATGCCCTTGGGCCAAGAGCCTAGTACCTACCTATGAACCTATAAGTGTGTGTGAATATGTTGCTGAACTGAACACTTATTTTCATAGGTAGTTGAGTGGATGTCAGGTCACCACTTTTGAAGGGCTTGCAGACCGTTTGGTGAGGGAACAAGCCCTTAGCACTTTGCCTGAGGACATGAGGATCTGGTTAGCTGATAGATAATGTGCTACTTCAGATGAGTTGGGGAAAAAGACAGACCTATACCTAGTAAGCAGGGCATCACTGCACAGGAAAGGGACACCCTGTGCTGCTCATGGGTCTAACGTAACACATGGTGGGCAGCCCAGACTGCCCCAACAGAATCTGCCAGTAGCAGGGGAAGTTATTAGTCCAGGTACACGTCCAGGACCTAGGGTCAAATGTTTTGAATGCAACCAGTGGAGCCATGTGGCATATAGATCTCCATTGAGGAAAGGTGGGGAACAAATGTTGAGGGAGCCAGCAAGTGGGAAAGACAAAATGCCAACAGTAGGTTGTCTTGAGACAACAAGGGTATCAAGCTACCATCCTGCAGATGTCCTGATAGGGAAGGATTTTGATAATGCAGTACCATGTGCTCATGCAGTTACATGGAGTCAGGCTAGGAGACAAGCATGTGGGACTGGTAGCCTGGAGGAGACCCAGTCAGGCTGCATACTTGCAACCAGGACTGGTGGGGTGGTTACTTTGGGGAGGGTGCTACTCTGTAGCAGTGAGACTGAAGGTGAGCCACAGCTACTTGTGGGTACTAATGTTCCCTTGGACAGAGTGACTGCAAGGGTAGAGATGTGGAAAGGGAGCTGGGAAGGGTTACAAGGAAAGAGTTGAGAGACCCTCAGCACTCAGACCCTACGTTGCAAGGGCTGAGGCAGGTAGCTAGTGAGGCATCTGATTCTCAAGGGAAGGGGATTTTGTGTACTGGGACAAAGGGTTACTGTATAGAGAATGGACCCCTGAGGGAAGGCTAGAAGGTGAGAGAATACAACAGTTGGTAGTACCTAGAGCCTACCGTCTGGTGCTTCTAGCCATAACTCATGAAATTCCCTTTGCAGGCCATATGGGCATAAAATGTACAAAGATATGTATTATGCAGAACTTCTATTGGCCTGGAATTTCCAGAGATGTAACAGGGTACTGCAGGACCTGTGAGCAGTGTCAAAAGGTAGGCAAGGGAGGAGACAAGGTGAGAGCTCCTTTGATGCCTTTGTCTGTGATTGAGGAGCCATTTTAGAGGGTAGCTATGGATATTGTGGGGCCTCTGAGTACCCCATGTTCCGCTGGGAAAAGTATATCCTAGTGGTAGTAGATTATGTTACAAGGTACCCTGAGGCAGTGGCTCTGTCCTCCATTGAGGCAGAAAAGGTGGCAAATGTTTTGTTAGAGATTTTCAGCAGGGTAAGTTTCCCAAAAGAAATATTGACTGACAGAGGTGCCAATTTCATGTCAGACCTGCTGGCTTGTCTGTGGATGTACTGTGGGGTGAAGCACTTGAATACCACCCCTACCATCCCCAGACTAATGGTCTTGTTGGGAGGTTAAACTCTACACTCAAGTTCATGCTACGGGCATTTGCAGGCCAGTTTAAGAGGGAGTGGGACAAATATTTGCCCCATCTGTTTTTTGCTTGCTGAGGGGTTCCCCAGGAATCCACATGTTTTTCACCCTTTGAGTTGTTGTATGGGCATAGGGTGAGGGGGCCTCTAAATTAAATTCATGATGAGTGGGAAGGAGAGTTTGAATCTCACAAGGAGTCTGTTGTGGCATATGTCCTAAACCTGAGGACAAGGCTCAGGGAACTCATGGGCTTGGCCCAGGAGAACCTGGCGGAAGTCCAACAACAGAAAAAGGTATGGTATGACAGGAATGCTCGCACTAGAGAGTACACTGTAGGGCAGCATGTAATGGTTCTCATTCCTGTCAAACACAACAAGCTGCAAACAGCTTAGGAGGGACCCTACAAGGTGGTAAGGAAGTCTGTGATGTTAACTACATGGTAGAACTGCTAGGCAGGAGGCAGGGGCACAAATTGTACCATGTTAACATGATGAAACTTTGCCATGATAGGGAGGGCCTTATGCTAAGTATTTGCAGTGGACTGCAGGAGGAGTCTGAAGGTCAGCTGGTGACTGATCTCCTCAGTGAGGCTCGGACTGACACCTCAGTGGAAGGGGTAGGAATGTCCCAGCAGCTATCTCTTACCCAGCTTTGAGAAATCTGAGCAGTGTTGCAGGAGTTTGGGGACATGTTCACTGGGAAACCAGGGTGCACCCACTTGGTGCAGCACCAGGTGGATACAGGACCCCAAAGGCCCATTAGGTAGGCCCTTTACAGGGTACCTGAGAGAGTCAAACAGACTCTGAGGGAGGAGATACAGGAAATGTTGGAACTAGGGGTAATTCTAGAGTTCAACAGTCTCTGGGCCTTCCCAGTGGTGCTGGTGACAAAGAAGGATGGCAGCACTAGGCTCTGTGTGAACTGCAGGAAATTAAATAGTCACACAGAGTCAGATGTTTACCCCATGCCTAGGACAGATGAGGCCCTAGAGCAGCTGGGTGGAGTTAAGTATCGTACCACCGTTGATCTTACCAAGGGTTACTGGCAGGTATCCTTGACTCCCAGTGCTAGAGAGTAGTCAGCCTTTGTGACTCCTTTTGGCTTGTATGAGATCACAAAGATGCCCTTTGGGATGAAAAATGCCCCAGCAACTTTCCAGATGCTGGTAGTTTATATCTTAGCAAGAGCAGGAGGGTTTGCCCTTGCTTACCTAGATGATTTTGCCGTCTACAGACATTCTTGGTAAGAGCACCTTCAACATGTCAGGGAGGTGCTGGGCAGATTACAGAGGGCAGGGTTGACCATTAAGCCCATCAAATGTCAGGTGGGTATGGCAGAGGTCTCCTACCTGGGACATAGAGTGGGGAGTGGTAAGATCAGGCCAGAACCTGACAAATTAGAAGCCATTCAGGCATGGCCTGCACCTGTTACCAAAAATCAGGTGAGGGCATTCTTAGGGACAGCACAATACTAAAGAAAGTTTGTCCTCAGTTATCGTACCATAGCTGCTCCCCTCACAGACCTGACAAGGTAAAACAGGCTAGATAAGGTAGTGTGGACCACAGCATGTCAGCAGGCATTCCAGAAGCTTAAAGAAGCTTTGGGAGGGCCCCCTGTGTTAGCCAGTCCAAATTAGAGCAAAGAATTTGTTGTGCAGGTGGATGCTTCGAACCAGGGGCTGGAGGCTGTACTTAGACAGATTTCTTCAGAGGGAAAAGAGCACCTAGTGGTTTATCTCAGTTGTAAGCTCCAACCCAGGGAGGAATGCTATGCAGCTGTAGAAAAGGAATGTATAGCCATAGTGTGGGTACTGCAGAAACTTCAGCCTTATCTGTATGGAAGGAAATTCACTGTAGTTATAGATCACAGTCCCCTAACATGCTTACTCCAAGCCAGCCAGCAAAATGCCAAGTTGCTAAGATGGAGCCTAGTGTTGCAATCAGTGCAGCACCGCAGTTGGATTAGGAATATTAATGGAAATGGTCTTTCAAGACAAGGAATGGGGTAAGGTAAACCCAGATAGACCTAACCCTCTCAAGCAACATTTCTCAAGGGACACTTGAAAAAAAGCTTGAGTTCTCGGGGGAGGGGGGGTATGTGAAGGCTGCCAGCCTAGCTAGATAGAATTGTGTAGATAATTCTGTCATTTGTAAATATTAATATAATCCACATGCTTGGTTTACAAATGTAAATATAACTATATGTTATGATTAAACTATATGTTGTACTGAGCTTCAAAAATGTAAC
>NC_056729.1:635856260-635936260 GCF_019279795.1 Protopterus annectens | reverse complement strand
GTAAAAATCTACTGCCAATCATTAGCGGACAGGAGTTCCACTGTGGTGAGCCCTTACCAGGAAAAATCCGAAGCACAAGCAACAACTTACAAACTTAGTAAGAAGATAGAATGTATAGGTTGTATATTAGCATGAACTTTCTGAAGAGTATGAAATTTGAAACTCAAATGTCAGTCATCAGTTTCTGACTGCACTCTGCAGTGATATGCCACTGACTGCCATGAAAAAAGTGATATGAGGAAAAGATCACAAATATGAGGCAAAAATGGGACATTCTGCACAGATCAGTACAATTGAGAGGCATGCACTCAAAAGTGTGTAATATTGAGTCACATCAGTCCATAGATTATCCCAGCGATAGGGCAGAAAGCCACACATTTGATAAGGAAAACATCTGGATATCCTGGGAATATCAAGACAGTTGAGAGGTATGAATATGATGTATATTGTCCAAACACAGTACAGGACAGTGTACCTACAGTGCAGAGTATTGTGATATTCCATTCTACATTCTGTAGTGAAGGTGTGTTAATGACCTGTAACAGGGCATGAGACTGCCATGTAAAATGATCACTCAGGGGAAGTGTCTCTATTGAATAGGGACACAGAGATGAATTGCAGGAATGAACACAGGCAAAGAGTACAGGTGAAACTCCCTCATGTACAGCAGAGGAGGGCATGTCAATGGAAGATGGGTGTAGCAGCAATACCATATAGTATAGTATGGACAGTAGAGTGAAAATATGTTGCTGTGACTGTCACACAAGGTGACATAGCAATGGGGGATGTGTGTGTACGATAAGCATCCTTATATGAATAATGCAGAGCACATTTATCAGGGATCTGACTTACAATTGAGGTATGGTGCATATTGGGAAGCTGAGCAAACTGATATACCTGAATATTAGTGTACTCTTAGCAGAGGTCTCCAGCATGGTATCCACAAGTAAAGGATCATGGCAAACATTAGAAGAACAAACCACAAACATGGACAATATCTGAATAATACCACCACTAATCCCATGCCTTTGACATAACATATGTGATGTGGAGTAATAAGAGATGAGCCTACACACACACACACACACACACACACACACACACACACACACACACACACACACACATACACTTGACACCTATTATGATACATCCACACTCTATGACGATTAACATGCATACTGTCTTGGTACTGTAATAGCTGCAGGAGGTGTTAGGAGTGACACTACTATACCTGTATGTGAGAGTATGGGCAATATAGGCTAGTTGCCTTGCATACATGTTATTTATCTATGGCACAATCCACAATGTTACAAATGATACACATACCATTAATGTTATCAAACACCTATGCATGCAGTGTGTGCATAGGCTGAACAGGTAGCATACATGCATCTGGTTTAACAACTTGATTGGTGTTCGACACCATCAGACAGTCATGTATACTCTATAGAAAGAATACCTAGGTATGGCTAATAAGCTGTGTGACAGAACAACTGTGACAAAGGTGGTACACTTCAATTACGCATCACTGGAAGATGTATAGGCAGGTACATGAAGAAGGGTGCATTGTACACAGTTATTGTTGTGATGAAGGCTGTGAACCATGAAGTTATTATGGCCTTTGATGTGCATGTCCTTCACATACGCAGTACTTGTGTTACATTCAAGGGAGTAGTCAGGACTGTGAGCACATGTTGGTGGATGTACCATTTACCCTCTACCCCAGGACACAGGTCACATACCAATAGGCCTGATTATAGGGTATGATATCCACCTTATACTTGGGTGGTATGTCTGTTTCCTGATTCAACAAATACCTTTGTGTGTCTCATCAATGTAGTTGTTTTCATTGCTGTGGCAGCAGTCACTGGTATTTGTTGATAATGTCTGTCACAAACCACTATTCAGTGCAAAACCAAGAAATAAAAAACACAGTGGCAAGGAAGCACTAAGAGCTGAACAAAATATTTAATGGATTAAGCGCTTTTGTCTGTCCTTTCACAATGACTTCTTCAGAATAACACATCAAAGTAAAAGGCACAATATAAAGCCTCACCTACAAGTAATTACACATCTAATTAACCAATTAATCCGTGAACCCCTAATTACTAGCATTTAAAGTGACAAGTGCATTTTCCTATCTAAGCAATGAAGTGCAATACTAAAGTGCATACAAAACTGCATCTATAAAATGTATTACCATACTAAAAACATCCTAACAAATAATCTTGTTTTTCAAACAAGACCATTCATAAAATACACTTAAAAATACCTATGCTACATATGATATATATAAAATAACAATGGATGTATGAGTGCTGTTTGAAACTTAGTTATAGGTGGAATTCAGATTTTAGTTTCAAATAACTGGCCAGGGATACAACCTCATTTAGCCCAGGGGGATTTGTGGCATTCACCCTCAATTGCCACATTAATTCTTTATATTCTAGGAATATATCACTAGATCCCCCTCTTTCATTTATTTTTACATGTTCCAAAACAAAGAATTTAAAATTATGCATGGGGAATTTACTAAGATGCTTTGTTAATGCGTTATTGTTGCCTTTACTTATGTCATATGCATGTTGGCATATCTGTGTTCTGAAGGTGTTTTTAGTTTTCCCAATATAATACCTTTCACACACTTGGCACAATGTGATGTATACCACATTTTTTGTACCACAATTATTTTTGTACCCAGAGCAAACAGTTCCATATTGTGGTATAACTACATTGTCGCCATCTAGTATATATTTACACTGGGAACAGTGACTACACTTGTAACCACTATTTTGGGATCCCGTTCTCTCTCTCTCTTCTGTTCCAACATATTCTTAATACTAGTATTCTTCCTATAGGTTCCCTATTAGAAGACTGAAGACGCATTCTTTCGAATGCATCTTGGTCAAACTCAAAAGCCTGAAATAGCTAAATATCGAAGCGACTTTTAAGCGAATTCCTTCCCTGGGAAAGAATTCACTTGGCCGCTTTGTTACTTTGCCGTTTTTTACACTGTAGTGCGGTCATGGAGTTGGTATATTTAAGTAGGGGGGTGTGGGGGTGAAGCCCCCCATTTAATATAATGTTTCAAGTGTTTAATTTTTTTTTTTATTTATTGAGCGCTTTCGTTTTTTGGAATAAAAAACTTCATCAGAATAAGACAATTACAAATGAACAGTGGCTGACCCAACTTATATAGCAATCTTGCTTATAAAAATGTTAATTAGCAATCAGCTTAAAGGTGTAGTCTCTAAAACACCAATACAATAAATACATACCTGGAAATACATAAAATGTATAATATATAAAATACATAATCTGTTAAAAATGTAATTGTCTTATTCTGATGAAGTTTTTTATTCCAAAAAACGAAAGCGCTCAATAAATATTGGTTTGTGGATCTGGCTTGCTTCTTCTAATACTGGTTATTTAGTTTGCTGTTTCTTTACACGTTGTGAGTTGTTTGGCATGGAAGGAGCAGTGCTTAGTGAACCCCCTACCATTGCAACATTAGCACAGTCACTACAGACTTTGAACTCAACAGTGGAGAATTTAGCACTCTTAATGGGTAGATTGATCCAACAACCTACACAAGAGCTGCCTCTACATTCTGTTAGGTCAGATGACCATGGAGATGAGGCAGAGAATGTTTTTAGTGGCATTACACTGGCACAACGGCAGCAAGAACGCAGATCGCAACCTAACCAATTGGGTGAGGTTAATTTACATATGGCTTCCAGTTCTGACAACAGGAGGGCCGCTACTTCCTACAACGGAAGAGACACACTAAATCAGTGGCTTGAGACTGAACATGAATGGCGTTCTATCCCAGAACAACGAAGTCCTGAAGGTAATGGCTCGTTGAATGACCAGCTAAAACAATTTGAAAAAAGTGTATTGGAATATCGGAAATTACAGCTAGAAAACAACTACTTAAGGGAGTGTAAGCGAAGAGAGGAAATTCCAAAGGGTTTTCGCACATGGAAGTATCCAACAGGGTTAGTCAAAGATTCTCTATTACATGTTGAACTTCTTGAATTATTTAACAAACATGGTTGTGAACTTTTAGACTGTCTTATTAGAGACAATGAAAGAAAGTTACTTGGCATATCAATCAAGATAAAGTCTCTTGATGACAGTATACATTCAGATTTGCTATTTGAACTTAAAACAAAATGACTATTTCAATATTTTTAAAAGGGTGGACAATAATATTTGTGACCTTAAACGGAAAAGGATAATAAATTAAAGAGAGATGAAAATGACTATGCCCAATGGAAAGCCTACCCCCCACCCCCCTTTGGACAATATAGACAGACATTTTACACAAATAATTCTGTCAATGATAATCTGCATGTCCCCGATGTCAACAGGGATGATAATTTTGATGAATTTCACCCTGACCCTTTAGAGTATCCTGCTCTGAGGAGGTCTGAGCGACTGAGGAATCAGAGAGGGGGCACGGGTTATTACAACTGGAATCACAGGGGGAGGGGGAAAATGTATTAAATGTATTAAATGGATCAAGTGTATTTAATATACTAAATGTATCTAATGACTTGGATAGTTCTAGAACATTTGACCTTAACCCCATGACCCCAAACTTAATTCCTGATGCACATTTTGTATGTAATGAAGTAGTGAGTGAAGGCCTTCATGACACATGCACCATTTTAAAAAATACTTGTGGTGATTTTAGTATTTATAATTATACTGATTCTATTTTTGATCAGAAATTGGCAGATGTATTTGATAAAGGGCTTTCTTTTGTCCCATGTAGAGATGCAGTATTAGATGAAGTATTAATTAATTAATTTAAAGCTTTATACAAGGAAGTTAAACTTACAGTTTTTATTCAAAGGAATGTCTTTTAATTCTATAGATCATGAACTGTGTAAAAAGACTAGTTTATTTAACCCCCCTTGAACCCTCTAATATAAACATTTGAGAGAATGTGTGAACATGACATAGTAAGCTTCTTAAAAACAAGAGAAAGTATTCAGATTTGGACAATAATTTAACTATATATGAGAGTAAACTAGTTAGAGATGTATGCAACAATAAGGCAATCAGAGTCATGAAACCTGACAAAGGGGGTGGTTTGGCCATCATGAATACTAATTCCTATGTAGAAAAAAATGCTTGGTATATTATATACTGATGTATTTTGTGAAATTAGATTGAATGAAAAAAAACATACTGTACAGGAAAGTTGATATAATTCTAGATGAATTATTGTTAAATAGGGAAATTAGTTTAGATGACTAGAACTTCATGGCAGTCAAGTCTCCTAAAATTCCCACCATTTTTGGCATACCAAAGCTACATAAGGATATAAGTAACCCACCCCTTAAGCCTATTGTTGATGCAAAGGCATAAAAAACTTATATTATTGCCAAATTTATAGATATTCAATTAGAATCAACATTAAATAATTGTGGTTGGGTTTTAAAGGCTTCATGGGACTTCCTAAAGAAAATAAATATGGACATGTATAATGACGGTCTCATTTTTGTGACAATTGATGTCAGGGATTTGTTCTCTGTTATCCCACATGAACTGGGTGTGGAGTGGTTTTGCCTATTTTTATGTAGATATACCAATATTAGACATGAGCTTGTTAGGACTATTAGAACCTTAATGGAATTGGTTCTAGACACCCATGTCATAGTATTTGAAGCCCAGCTCTTCAAACAATGCAAGGGCGTAGCAATGGGGGCTATATGTGCCCCTATATTTGCAAATATTGTTCTGGCCCTTTTGGGAGCTAGAATTAATTTTTAACAGCCAATATGC
The DNA here is from genome assembly GCF_019279795.1 of Protopterus annectens. Classification (NCBI taxonomy): domain Eukaryota; kingdom Metazoa; phylum Chordata; order Ceratodontiformes; family Protopteridae; genus Protopterus; species Protopterus annectens. The sequence continues at coordinate 635,930,461 of NC_056729.1, read as the reverse complement.
TCAACATTGGAAGTATTATGTCAGATATTTGGATGACATCATTATCCTGTGGCATGGTAGTATGGAAGAGCTTAATAGCTTTTTGGCCTATATAAAGCAAAGTACAAATTTTTTAGACTTTACATATACAGTAGGGAAAGATGCAGCAGACTATTTGGATATTACCATCAAGAAAAATGAGCATAAAAAAGATTTTACAACAACACTATTTAGAAAACCTACTTAGTCTAATACCCTCCTGCATTTCAATAGTTTTCATCCACTACACCAGAAGAAATGCTTGGTAAAGGGCCAAGCTGTTCATTTGGCCCATATGACTTCTGAATGGGAGGATTTCTTACAGCAAATTGAAGTATTGAAAAACATGCTTTTGCAAAGAGGCTACCCTGAACCGTTTTTGAAACCTATTTTACAGGAAGTTATAGATAAAAGGCATAGGGGGTATTATTTTCCTCTACTTGGTAAAGACATTATTCAAAATGAAAGTTTACCTAAGGAAAGAATTGATTTTAAAGGGTCAGCTATCTTTAAGTTTAACAGACAATTTACTGACATTAGCTCAATATACGATACAGGAACACAAACACTGAAATGTTTGATAAAGTTCTTTTAATTCTGGTACCTCGGCCTTCGCCTTCTCCTGGAATACATCTTACAACATCAAACACCACCCCTTTTATAATGCATTTAATTGCATAATTAATGCTCCCTAATTTAGCAATTTATTAATTTAATTGTTAACTCAACCATACCATTTCACTTTAAAACAATACTGACTTCATTCACATTCATAATTTCTGACTTCATTAAATGTGCTATCAATGACATATCAACATTTTTAATCCACCTAAACCATTATTAATAAATAACCACATTACTAAATGTTATTATAACATCTATTATTACACATTTTTACAAAATTTAGAATTTGTGCATCAAACATGATTCTTACTAAAAGGTTAATTATTTCTAAAATAGATTATTACTCTAAGAAATATGTGGAAATATTCATTTTAGATTTCCATATTCATTCCATTCGGAAACAAAGTTTTATAGTTGAGAATAAACCTAGATTCCATTTGTGATAATTTATCACGAAAAACTGCTTCATTTGCAAAAGCATTGGGCCTACCCAACACACAAAATATGAATCCCTCAGGGACCCCCTTATGTTGTTCACAAAAATGTTTGGCAACAGGACTTTCCATTCTTTTATGTCTTATGTCACCCAAATGTTCAAGAATTCTAAGCTTAACCTTTCTAGTTGTTTGGCCTATATACCACTTCTGTCTCTCACAACCACATCCTATGATGTATACCACCCCTGTGGAGTTGCAATCATAATATTCCAGGGCCCTGTACATTACATCATTAATTTTTGTACCATCCAAACTTCTGACCCTGCTACAGATTTTGCAACTTCCACATCTAAAGGTTCCTTTTCTAATATTTTTCCTGTATGTATTAATATTTCTGACATTCAATATTTCTTTTAAATTTGAATATCTACTATACGAAAAGGTAACCTTAGATGGAAAAAGTTTTCCTACTTTGTCATCTCCAGTGATAATAGGCCAAAATCTCATCACTACCTCCCTTATTACATTAGAAAATTGTGAATATTTGGTGACAAAAAACATACTATCCTTAAACCTCTCTTCCCCCAACTCTACTTGGTGGGAATCCAAATTTTCTTGGTGGAAATTCAAATTTTCATTTACTTCTCTCCAAGATTTTCTCATAGTTCCAGATGTCCTTCCAAGACCTAATTCCCGTCCCACCCTACCTCTTGCTATTCTGATGTTCTCATTGGAATAACCCCGTTCCTTAAGTCTTTCTTCAACCTTGTTGAATTCACTATGAACCCTTTTTTTATCTGAAGTATTCATCCCAATACGTTTAAATTCTCCGAATGGTAAGGACTTGAGCAGGTAGTCACTATGCATGCTTGAAGCATGCAAGAAGTTCTCAGCTGCTGTATTTTTTTGAAATGGTTTATATTGTATTTTACTGTCTAAACTCAAATATATCTCGACATCCAAATACTGGATACTTTCCCCCCCAATTGTATAGGTGAAATCCAACCCCCAAGAATTTTCTTTAATCTCTGAAACACATTTCTCGAAATCTTTTGAATTACCCCTACACAAAAACAACAAATCATCAATAAATCTCACATATTTTACTACGTTATTCTTATAGAATTCAGAGGGATAAATAAAACAATTTTCAAAATGGGCCATGAACAAAATTGCATATGAGGGTGCAAAAGCTGCCCCCATAGCTGTGCCCTCCTTTTGTAGAAAATGTCTCCCTTCAAATTCAAAACAATTGTGAGTTAGACAAAAATCCAACAAACTGAGAATAAATTGAGTCCTGGGTCCATCCCCTAACATTTTTTCCACTGCTTTTAAACCTTGATATCTATTAATACTAGTGTATAGAGATTTTACATCTACACTAGTCCAATAAAAGTCATGCTCCCATTTGATGTCCCTTATTTTCATACATACATCATTCGTATTTTTCACATATGATTGTACTCTCTCCAAATAGCATTTTAACAAGGAATCCAAAAATATTCCAACATTTTGCAAATAGCCTCCTTTGCCCGATACAATGGGATGACCTGGTGGGTTCCTAATATCTTTATGTATTTTGGGAATAATGAAAAATCTAGCACTCTTTGGATTTTTTAAATGCAGTTTTCTAACATCTACGGATGACAGGAAACCCAGCCTTTCTCCCCTTTCAAGTAATTCCAATAACTGTGAATTATATTCCTTAAACATGTTGGAAGGCAATTCTACATAAGTGTTTGCATCCAACAACAAATCTAAAGCTATTGCATTGTATTTGTCCCTGGATAGAATTACCCAATTCCCTCCTTTGTCAGCCTGAGTAAACACATATTGATTATTGGACTTCTTTAAATCAGATAAGGCCTTCCATTCATCCCTATTTAAATTGTATTTTTTCTTCCCTCTACAAAATTTTTTATGTTCTCCCTCCAAAATTTTCAGCAATGTTTTTTCAAATATGCTTATAGCCATGCTTCTCTTGGGTGGAACAAATTCACTTTTATATGGTACTTTAGGAACAACCAGCCTCCCATATCCAGTGTTAAATGCAAAATTTGTTTCATTTTCACAAACATCCTCATATACATAAATATCCACTAATTCATTCTCATGTAATGTCATATTCATTAGAGAATTATCTAAATTGTCTAAATTCTCTAAATTATCATCATCCTCCTGTGCATTAACCACATTTTGAATACTTTCAATGTCAGAAAAAAATTCTCTTAAATACAATTTCCTGCAAAATTCCCAAATCTCCAAAGAAATATCAGCCCATGATGGAAAACATACTGGAACAAACTTTGTACATTTAAACAACACCTGTTTTGCACAATCCGTAATATTAAAGTCTGAAATGTTCAAAATATTGTAACTCTCACCTTCGCAAATGTCTGTGCAAAAAGTTTCAATGAGTCCATGATTGGGCTGCAACTCGCCCATATTCAAACAACCCTGGTTCAAAGAGCTGCTTTTCATTCCGACTGCTTTCTCCAGATTATCATCTTCTTCTCCCCTTATTTTGAAAATGGCGCCCTTTACCCTTTTGCTGTACCGGACTCTGTCCTGAATTGCCAACTTCTCCGTTTGCTTCGACTGCTGCCTCCTGTTCTACATTCAAGCTCTCAAAAGCGCTTTTCTGCTGCTAGATTCATCCACTGAAGACGGAAGTGTCTCCCCATGCCAGATCTCGACCCACTTCTGGCGTCACGAAAAGCTGCAGCTTCTTTTTAAAGCTATACTGCCAAGAATATAGCTTGCCTGTATCATGATCTCTAACATGGAGGAACTTTCTTTTTTTCTTGAAATTACCTCCCCAATTTAGAGACCCTATTTTTGATATCAACGAGATTCTTGTTGAACACAGTCACAGTACTGTCCTCAATGAGTCTTTCCTGCAAATGTAGAATAGAGGCACGGACTTTTTCCAAAGTTCTTTTATTTCTTTTCACCAACACACTCAGCCAGCCGAGTGTGCATTTGAGAGAGATAGCTTTCCATTCTGAGGACAAATCTGCCTCATCCTCAGAAAATTAGAAAGCAGGCAACCGCTCAACTCTCAAGCCCCTGGGCGTTATATTAGAGCTAATATACTTCTCTAATAACTTTAAATCATAGAAAGTTGTTACTTCCTTCACCATGGCCCTCTCGAGTTCCACATATTTCTCCGAAAAATCAATGGCAGTACATTCCCAAGGATCGTTTACTGCCAACTTCTCTTCCCTTTCTTTCCACATGGAAGCCAAATTAACCGGTTGAGTTGACTGTACTCCCGACGGAGCGACAGTGGTTGTATTCACAGACATAACTGCTTCAAAAACACACACCTCCAAAGCTCCAACACTCCAAAATAGCAATTAAATGCATTATAAAAGGGGTGGTGTTTGATGTTGTAAGATGTATTCCAGGAGAAGGCGAAGGCCGAGGTAGCAGAATTAAAAGAACTTTATCAAACATTTCAGTGTTTGTGTTCCTGTATCGTATATTGAGCTATTTTGGAGTGTTGGAGCTTTGGAGGTGTGTGTTTTTGAAGCAATTTACTGACATTACCCAGATTATTCAGCATAACTGGAATTTATTTCACATCAGTCAAGATTATCTTGAAATAGTGGGAAAGGCCTCACAAATTGTTTATCAGAAGGACATTTCCTTCAAAAACATGTTAGAGAGAAACAATATTATTGACATCAAAGTAGGGAGTATGTCGAAATGTTGCTTTTGCCTTCAATGTAAACATATCATGAAGTGCACTGACTGATATTCCTAATTATGGGAAATATTTCTATAAGAAGAAATTTTGTTGCAGTAGCAAATCTGTAGTTTATCTTGCCCTTTGCCAGTTATGTCCAAGTTTTTATATTGGCAAGGCTATTAATGCCCTTAGAAGTAGGGTCTATCAGCACTGCTATGACATCAGGAAGCAGGACATCAAAAATGCCCTGGCAGTCCACATTAAGAACAACGAGGGACACAATTTCAAGTTCACAGTTTTAGAGCAGGTATCAATGGGTGATGGGGGGGTCCAGTTAATGACTTTTTAGAGTTTTATGAATTAAGGTGGCAGATGAGGACTAATGCTACCGAATACCCAGGCCTTAATAATAACATTTCCATCAGCCCTATACTTAGACTAAGGGCTGAAGGATATATGTGAATAATATGCAGTTCATAATATATTTATATTTATTTTTATCTATATAATATAATTTACAATTAAATATTTTCTGTGAGTTTACATATATGTTTTTAACACATTATGTATTTTATATATTATACATTTTATGTATTTCCAGGTATGTATTTATTGTATTGGTGTTTTAGAGACTACACCTTTAAGCTGATTGCTAATTAACATATTTGTAAGCAAGATTGCTATATAAGTTGGGTCAGCCACTGTTCATTTGTAATTGTCTTATTTGGATGAAGTTTTTTATTCCAAAAAATGAAAGCGCTCAATAAATATTGGTTCGTGGATCCTGGCTTGCTTCTTCTAATACTGGTTATTTAGTTTGCTGTTTTTCTACACATTGTGATTTTTTTTTTTTGAACTTTGGGGGGAAAGGGTGCAGGGGGGGCTCCCCCCCCAATGGGTGGGGACCATTCCCCTTTGGGCCCTGTGGTCATGGGTTGGTTTCCAAACCCATCCCTTCCCCATCAGGGGGTTTCACCCCCACCACCATTGGGTGTAATATTTTTCCCGGGTTGGGTTCTTATTTGTTTTGGGGGTCGGGGTTTGCCCCCCCCAAAACCACCTTTCCCCAAAATATTTTCCCCCCCACATTTAAATTTTTTCCCCAAAAAAAGGGCTTTTGTTTTTCCCTTTTACCCCCCAACCCCCCCCCCCCAAAATTTTCCACTTCCCTACCCCAAAAAATGTAATTCTAATTGGCATTACAACACACTTTGTTGTCCTCACCCCTCTCAGGTTGAAGGCTTCATATTTACTCCAAATTTATTCCATATGCACAGCTGTTGCTGTTAAAGAAATGGGTAGCTATGGACCTTCCCTACACCTGTCCTGCACATCCCGAGCTATTTTCCCTACTGTCTTTCCCACTTTGTGCCCCTTTTTCACCACTTTCCTGTCTCCCCATTTTCTTTTCTTTCAAAGAAATGAGCACGGGGGTTAGCAGGAGTAAGCACTATTAAGCCGTAGTTAGCGGGTTTGTGCGAGTGTGCACATGTTTGCGCTTAGCTAAACATTGCTAAGCATCGTGCAAACTCGCACAAACCTGCTTACAACTGCTTAAAAGTGCCTTAGTCACTCTGTATGTGAGGGCCCTTGTTCTGCTCAGCAGTAAAATAAAACACCTCTGTCAGTCTCAAACCCGGGACCTTGTACACACTACACTGCATGAAGTACCACTAAGCCATGGTAAATATGCAACAAGTTGGTGCTAAAATAAATATATCATGCATCAGAATGAGTGAATGTAAAGGGAAAATAGGAATGCCATACCACACAACTTGTTCTGTGAATCTTTACCAACAGTTGTGGGATTACATTACATGACTGTGATAAGAGAATCAGCCATTCTAGCAGGAAATAATGTTACACCATCACTTTACAAACCCCACACAGTATCACAGCAGGACAAACACTGACATATCTGTTTAGGCAGAGGCCATACCTCTAACTGTCCCTAATTTTCAGGGATGTCCCTGATTTTGAAAAAAAAAATTAGCTCTGTCCCTCTGAATCCCTCTGAAAACTACTGACTTTGGCCAAAAAGGTGGTGAATTACACATAATGAGTAATGACAATAATTAAGAGTTAGACACTTCTTTTACTTCAGAAAAGGTGTAGTAATCCATATGCTCTGGTTCTCTCAAAGTCTCAACGTAACGGCACTAATATTTTAAAGGTGTCCCTGACTTTTTCTCTACTTTTCCCTGAGTCTGTTTAGATATGTACCTGAGTGTTTGAGAGGTCTGGCAGAGGCAGAAACACAGAGGTATAGCAGCCTTTCTGCTGTTACACACTGTGCAAATAGCTTTGGAAGGAGTTCCAGATGCATACCCTTATGTAGGAATACAACACTGAAATACAAAAGGATGTAGCCATGTACTGGTAGCAACCAACTGTAACAATGCATTGCTCTAGTGCTGAAAAGACCTGTGTGGTGCACAGACAAAGAATAACAGGCTAATCTCTGGCTACCATGTGGATAGGTGCACAGTTGGGAATTACACAGACAGACTACTTTCCTTGATAAACTAACATGTACACAGCAACCCTGTAAGTCCAGCAAGATAAATTTCACACAATAATACGTACGCTCTCTGTACTTCTGCACCCCTACCCGAATGTAGAATATACCTGTGCATGCAGGGTCTCCCAAGGATGTGGGTAAGCATACTCACAGTACTGAAATGTGTCCAGTTTTCTTGAGCAGCTTGTGCTAATGTCAACACTAAAAAAGCACAAACTGTTTAGAACTGAGTAAATGAATATTCACAGTATAGCAGTTCTCAAACAATTCTTGTGCCAAAGGAATACATCTCAATAACTAGCTTTGTATGGCAGTTAATTGTAAAATTTGAAAAGAAAGTACATCCTCCCATGTATCTTGTGTTAGCATTTTGAGGGGTGAGTACATTTCTACACTGACAAGTGTGTACTGGAAGCAGCAACATTTAGGTCTGAGTACAAAATGTAAATCACTGGCTACACCCCTGGCTTCTGATATAAGAACTATACCAACCTTCTGTCTTAAACAATGATGTCCACAGCAAACAAGGATGATCTCCATCTTGGAAAGCTGAAAGAGCCACGGCTACCTGACTTAGCAATTTATAGTACTGGGTTGCTATGACAGTGATTACTGCAATTACTACACAGCAGGCTGCATAGCAAATGGTGGCCACTAAATGGTGCAGAGGCCATTACATGCTCATGTGTAAATTCCTACAAAAGCAGGCTGCAATCACTGCCAACAAACTCAATCACTCTATTGCAGAGACTGACAGAGAGAGAGAGAGAGACAGAGAGAGAGAGAGAGACAGAGAGACAGAGGAAAGGAAAAAGAAAAAGAAATAATGCCAAATCATACAAAGGAAAGGTATGTGACACATATGTATTTACTGGCATGTAGTAGATGTTTTGGAAGAGTAGTCTACATAATGTGAACCATTCGTATGTGGCATCCATACTTATCTATGCACAAATGTCCTGCTTAACTACTGCTATGGACAATACAGTGTGTACCTGTGGGCAGTGGGGCATACCTGTGAAATGTGTAGCTCAGCATTAAATGTCAAAAATCTGATCCATGTTATCTGTGTTCTGTACAGTAGTGTGGCCAATGGCTGTTGGGGGGATTAGTGCTGCCATTATATAAACATGGGTGTGACAGAGCAACACATGCATGATAGTCATATTAAAGTGTAGCTTAGCATTGGCAACTGCTGCAGCAGTCTAGTATGCTTATCTAGCATTTGTAGCTATATATACCCCCTCTAATGTTAGTGTGCATTCACATGTGACACCACTTTGTTTTGCAGCAAGGCCCAGCAATTCAGCTGTGAGGTCCATGGACTTACAACAGTGTGGACCTTGTGTGTGTAAGCCACACACATATGGAGAAATATATATGTGTCATATATATTCACATCTGTATATGTGCATAGAGCAGGGGACATATTGCAACTGTTTGTGAAGGGTGGAAATATATATGTTGGTGAAGGTTAGTATGCGTATATTTGTATGTAGGTTTAAGTGTGTGATGAACAAGACAGCATACAGTGCTGGTATATGACATGTGGTGGTTAAACAGTGTGGGTGGTTTGTTCAGTTTGCAATGTTGAAGCCAGTGAGGCCTGCTAAAGTTACCTGGGCTGTGAACACTTTCAATGCATTTATCACAAGACTGTGCGATATTATTACATTACTGTACACCTCACATCCTTTGTACAATTGATATTCCCACTATGAAAAGTGAAATGTATATGTGCCTACATATATATGTACATCAATGGATGTGTATATATATATATATATATATATATATATATATATATATATATATATATATATATATATAGAGAGAGAGAGAGAGAGAGAGAGTCATATATATTCATACACACCTGCATCTACTTTATGCAATAGATTCTCTGTACTGTTGACTGACTGTGATGGTCAATGTGTTTGTGAATACATCAAAGATATGTATTTCTGGGATAGCTTAGTGGGAAACTGTTTATGTCATGGTATTATGGATCCTTGCTTTGATCCCAGCAAATGCTGTGTATTCTGTTGCTAGGCAGAAAAAGTGCTATGGCATACAGTGTGATTAAGTCCCTTGTTTTTAACTGGGGTGTGTCATTGGAGGCTAAAGCACTACATCTGTGATTATTGATTGGTACTGATGTTGAATCCAAATCCTGTGTGTACTGTAGTACTACTTGAAGCTCTGGGCCTGTACAGCAAAGTATGGTGTATGTCCACATTGCTTGCATCCACTGTTTTGTGTGGTCCCTGTATTCATCACAGATTACATTCCCCAAGATTAATGTTTTGTAAGTACTGACACACAGTACTGTATAGTACACATGTAAAGCTTATCTGGGTTGCCATACCTTTGTGTCCTGTAATTATGTCTGATGTGTGTGTGGGTATGTCTGTAACATCTCCTCTGTCATATGTGTGGTAAAACATATAACTGTGTATCTAGCAACATTTATAGTGGACTACAGCAGTATGTGACCTATATTCCCAATTGTGCACATATTTTGGCCACTGGTTTGCCATTAACAAGTTGTGTGGTATAATAGTAATACATTTACTGGACCTTACACTCATTGTGATGGATGACATTTTTATACACATCAGCTTGATGTATATCTGCTGCGACTAGGTGGTACATTGTGTTGCATACAGTGTGCCAGGTACTCTTGTATAGTCTTATATAGTGATTTTATTTTGTTGCTGTGCAGAACATGGTTCATTAGATAGAGTGAGACAGGCACTTTCAAGCAGTTGTGGGGTGAGCAGTGATAAGTGGTAGCTAAAGTGTTTCACTCTCAGTTAGTTAATAGGTTGCTATATATGGCAGTTCAGTGATATCTGTACTGTATAATGTTAAATGTGCCATATGACTTGCTCAGACATATTTTTTCTTTATGTCTTCCAGGGATCATGGCACATCACAGAAATCCCAGCTATAGTAGTGCTGAAGATGAGATCATTACTAGCTGTATGATTCAGCACTACAGTCTAATGTTCTCACGAACTAGCCAGAACCAGCAGGAGTGTACTGCAATGTGGCAATATGTTGTCCGGAGGGTAAATGAGGTAGGCCTGCATAACCAGACATATGAGCAGGTATGCCACCACTGCAGTGATCTACTCAGACATGTCCATCAGCGTGCTTCTGATGTGCGGAAACAACAGCTTGCAAAAGGAGGTGGTGTTAATATCCATCCCCCCTCAGCAGAGTGGAGGAGCTGCTCCTGAGCCTCATGGCACCTGTCCAACAACAACAGCAGCAGACATACACCATGATGGAGATTGGAGCCACCCAGCAACAGCACATGGAGCATGCAGGTAACATGGCATATCTGTAGACTACTGTTATCTGTATTGGTAGATCATGCATATGTGAGATGTGGAGTGTGTAGTTAGAAGATGTGGAGCTTCTTGTTGTGCAATACTGATCATTTGGAACATAATCTGTAGGCCTGTGAATGTAAACTGTTGTTCTACTGTAAGATTGCAAACAAACAGTAGCAATGCCACAGCTGTGGTCACTGACAAACTGTCTCATCTCTATGTAGGTCCCTCTGGGGTGACATCAAGGCAGCGGATAGATGCTGGTGAGTTTGTTCTACATTTATTATTGTAAATAAAAAGTGCATGTCATAGTTAAGATGTAGACCATGTACACATGTAACACACCTACCCATAATGCATGCTCTGCATGTTTGGTGTAAGACCACGCACATCCCACTAATGTGATTAGCTGCCTCAAACACATGCAATACCCAGATCATCTCAAACAAATGTGGTTACACTGTAGTGACCATTGGATAGGCAAAGTTGATACTCAACATGCACATAACATACACACCTATGTCATACACAGAGCATTTTAACATGCTACACATAAAGGATTCACAAACCCTCTGTAAAGACACACTCCAGTATCCAAAATCTCATCCACACATTACATATAATATACCTGAGGAGTAGAGGCCTATCATGGGGCATTTAAACGCTCTGCAAAACACTACACATTCATGTCAGGGAATGCTCCTTATTGGCCTCCTTACAAACCCATGTAACAACTGGTTGTGAAATGGTGAATGTAGCCAAGGTAGTACAGTTCTGGTACAACATGATTAGTGCTAGTTTGGGAAACATTTGTAGCCTTGAGTGACCACATGATGCTTCATGATGATGGCCTATGGTACTATACCCCATCCAGTTATTGTAACCACAGTACTACACATAGCTTTCATTGCTATACACCTCAGTGTTGTGTGTGTGCAAACATATGCACCTCTAGATAATATGCATACCAATCACCATTTGCACAACTGACACATATATGTCTTATGATGCTATTGAGTGGCTAGGTCATATGACACACATTGGGTATGTGTGATGTTTAAATATGCAGTTGTGTTTTAGCATGCCATGTCATGGATGACAATGACTTGCCCACAGTATGATCTACACTCACCATAGCTACTGTGCATTGGGTATGTGCACGAATGATGTTACATCAATTATACATGCACCACTGATGATGTTGTGTGAATACTCATCATGCATGTGCTAAAACTGTGTCCACAATTATTTGCTAAAGACACAGAGGCTGTAATCAGCATTGGATACCTATCTGACACACAGATACACATCCAGCCATGGTATGTAGACCTGTGAGTTATGGTGCACAGTACATTACAGAGTTTTGAATACTTGCACAGCAATGTTGTGTCCATGTATGCATTATGCTCCAGGGAGGCCAATCACCTAATAACAAAACACATGCATCAAAGCCATGTGTAGTGTTAGTAACAAGGACTGTCTGCACTTGCACTGCATGCTGTTGAGCAACACATGTCCTGCATGCTGACATGTGTGATATGACTGTTTTGCTTGTGATACTATACCCCACCATCACCTGCTATTGTGCATGTTCTGAGATTGCTGGTGTTGTGTGTGTGTGTGTGTGTGTGTGTGTGTGTGTGTGTCTGCTTTAGGGAGGAGTGTATTTGTGTGTGTGCATGTGTGCATGTGTGCATGTGCATGTGTGCATGTGCGCATGTGTACATGTGCATGTGTGCATGTGCATATGTGCATGTGTGCATATGTGCATGTGTGCATGTGCGCATGCATGCATGTGCATGTGTGCATGTGCATGTGTGCATGTGGTCTGACATCATGTTCAGGTCTTAAAGTGTGTTTCCTGTTTTCCTCTCACAGGTGCTGAGGTGGGGCTGGTTCAGTACAGCAGGGAACCTGATGTCACTGAGACAGACAGTGATCATGAGGACAGGTGTGTTGAGGCACAGGCAGGTTTGTCAGGGTCTGTTGCTGAGCCACCAATTGACAGTACACAAGTCTCCACCCCATCCATGCACACAGTCATACTGCCTGTACATCCACCATCACTATTGCCCTTAGCTGAGGGACAGTGTACGGTTGGCACTGGCCAAGACAGTGTGGTATCTATGGCACATGTATCAGGACACAGCAGCCATAGCCAGATGTCTGGAATGGTACCACATAGGCAGATGCCCAGGAGTTCTCGTCAGAGCACTGCTGGTCATCATGCCTCTGGCAGATGTGCCACAACTCTTTCAACCACATGCATGTTCCAGGCTGTCATGGAGGCACAGGCATGAATGGAGCGGTACACCAGACAGGGACTAAGGGTACAGAGGGCTCATAACACCTCTGTAAATTACAGTATCCGTGACCTAGCAGGTGCCATACGTAATTACACTGAGGTCATTGATAGACGTTGGGGTGAGACATTGGATGTCCTACACAATGTCATGTCCATGTGTCAGGACAGTGCGGGACGGTTGAGATGTGGACGTATGCCAGCAACATCAGCAGCTGGAGGTCACCGTGGACATCCAACAAGTCACAGCTGCTCCCGTAGTGCCAGTACCAGCCCCAGCAATGTTGGGGGGGGCTGTCCATAGACCATCCTAGAAGACCAAGTGCACGTTGCTCTGGCCAGTCCCAGCAGGGACCTAGATCCAGTGGACATATGTCAAAATCTGAAGATAGTACCCAGTCTGGATTAGTACCTGATACTGTCTGTAGCACCCCAGGTTCCATATACGTGGCCAGAGACGGTGACCTGTAAAGCCTGCCAGGTACAGTCTGTAGCTGTCCCACAAATCCCCGTATATGGTAGCCACATGGTGGAACTGTGTGCATGCAGACACACACACTTAAACCAGAAACCTAGGACAAACACATACCCGCACACATTACATCAACATTGGCCCATAACAGTACTCATGGCCCTCACACACACACTCACACACACATGTTGATTGTATGGTTCAGTGTAGGCCTCTGGCAAACCAACAACACACCCTGTGCATATGATGAAACCTGTGCCACTTCCTGTCATCTGTAACACTGATGCAGGAACAGGCTAACATGGTGCTGATGACTTTGATAAAGTATAGCAATGGTTGAATGTGTAGCATGTTGTCAGCAGTAAAGTGTAATGATATCCTTGAAGGTGTAGCTGAGCAGGCATGATGCATTAAATCTGTAATTAGCAATGTTGTATTATTTCCACCAGTGCTTATTCCAATTGTGTTTTGTTTGCCCATGTGCCACTTGGCTGATGTGTGTAGTTGTGTCAGCATGTATTATACAGTGGACAGTAAGTGTGGGGTGTGTGCAGCACAGGTTTGCAGGTGTACATTTGTGAACATGGTGGAGGTGCACTGTCTGCATGTACGTGCATATTGGACACATGGGCAGGGTGACATGCCCTGTATTAGCCAGTGTTAATACTCCATAGTTTCTGTTGGTGGCCAGTATGCATTGTACTACACACATTTTGGAACTTGAGTGCGCATGTGTGTGTATGACACGGGTTGACACTGTGCTGTGGGTGATGCTGTTGTTCCTATCTGTCATTGGTTTGCATTACTAAGGTTAGCACTGTCCCAGCTGCATAATCCTGTATTAATGCACACTGTTCACCTACAGGGTTGCATGGACTCTGCTATCACAAACACAATAAATTCTCACTTATACAGTAAAAGTGCATTAGCCTCATGGACCCCTTCCATAAACTAAATATATAATAGAAGGTGTGATGTTATACCAAAAAAGAGTTACATACCAAGAAGGGATAACCTCTCTGGTCAGTATCATTTGGAAAATTCAATCCCTCAATAAACATACAAGGCAAGTTTCAAAATACAAAATGGCAACGATTCCAAAGACAACACTAAAGCTTTCTTTACTGATGTTCATAATCTACAGGGGAAATCTCAGATTGGGTTACAGTTAATGTAAATGGTCACAAAGTACACTTATCTGACTGACATTACCAATTCCTTTTCAGACAGTTTGAATGAGGATTTCACCACCCTGTCGCTATACAAGGGCCACATTTTCAGACCTGCAGGATGTAATACCTGATGATTCACAGACACTCTAGTTAAAACATCTCTTTAACAAGGTCCACACCACAGTGGCAATGGTACTGGACAGTGTCCCTGGCTGTGTCATACACAAGCTGACATATGAAGTCACCACTCACCTAAACGCTCTGTCCAGCTGGAGCCTCTATACAGGTTACATACATGTGGAATGACTTACGGTAATGGTGTTCACAGTCCACAAGGGTTGAGCTACAACGTCTTCTTCTCCTTTTGGATGCTCCCATTAGGGGTCGCCACAGTACATCATCTGTTTCCATGTCTTCCTGCCCTTTGCATCTTGTGCTGTCACACCATCCACCTGCATGTCCTCTCTCACCACAGTCATAAACCTCATCTTAGGCATTCCTCTTTTCCTGTTACCTGGCGGCTTCATCCTTAGCATCTATTTCACAATATACTCTGCATCCCTCCTCAGCACATGTACAAACCAATTTAATCCTCCTTATTTGGCATGGTCTACTAAACTTCAAACCTGGCCTGACCCTCTAATATACTTATTCTTAAACCTGTCCACCCTCATCACACCCAGTGCAAATGTTAACATAAATTGATTAAGGGTAGAACTACAACAGGTCCTGGAAACTCTCACCCTATAAGCCAGACCAATGTTATCTGGAAGGCTATGGAGCACAGCATTATGGAACTCATTAACAGAGACATTATGAACCTGCAAACACTGCACCATATCCACTTAGGTTCTCTAAAGGCCAGATCATGGCTCCTACACCTAGTAGACTTCAAGCCAGTCAACAAGGCTATAGGTGAGGGAGGGGAGGTCTACACAGCCAAGCTATAGCTCACCAGCAAATCATACCTATCCCACATACTGGTGTTAGACATAACCTCAACAGACTGACCATAAACGATTGTTAGATGATGGCTTGACAACTGACGCACAGATGTAGGACACACAGTAACATTTGCAGCCTCCATGTACTATTCTATACCAGTAACAAGTGGTATTCACCTGCACTCAGTCCTGGAACCACTCCTGTTTGGCATATGGTTTACTTAGGTACAAGCAAACACAGTAGGGATATGTCTGCCCACGTTTGATGAAAATGCATACTGTGGGCTATACTTTATTCTCCAGATGACACACACATCCTCCAAAAGGGTATCTTACAGATAGATACCTGGTGTCAAACTCATGCTGTAAAGCTATAAGCCTAAGAAAGCATAGTTATCCACTTTTAGAAAACACAGTATCCCCAGAATACCACATAGGTAGTAACCCCCAAAATGTGGAACAGGTACTAATGTATACATAGAGCCATGTGTTAAATCATCTCTCCTTTGATAATCACATTACCAAAGGGTTTTGGAAATCCATCTGTGGAGCACATAAGCAATAAAGGGTTTGCATGCAGATCCACAGAAGTTGTTGCACACCTATAATGATTAGTCATCTTTGCCAGACTTTGCTTGCTTTGGAACAGGTTTCAAATATACCTCAAGCATAAACCCTCACTCACACTCTTCAATAGAAACTGTGATGAGTGGATGTGAAATGGAAGCCATAGCCCAGGGATCACTGCAGTGGCTAAGCTTGTCACAAGCATACAGAAGTGACCTAAGGTCTGGAAAGTGCCAGCACACTCTGAAAAATATAACACATGCATTCATGGAGAAAGCAGATTACCCACCTATGAAATACTTGAGGTCACATGTATGTATATGGATTTGCCCCATAGCTATCTTACATGTGCAATGCACATACAGTTGTCATTGTGATATGTCATACACTATAAAAATCAAAACCCACCCCACATTGGCCAACAGTGTCACACACCTAGAGCACAGACACACAGTCAGCAAGTGCAAGATTCAAGCTCTTTCCTAACTACATTATGATACTACAGCTGTATGCATTTACACAACATGCTATACACATTACTTGGATTTCACCTTTCCACAGGTTTATTTGTAGGATGGTGACATTATTGGACTTGACAAAATGAGTATACCACTTTTAAGGTGTTTGAGTAGTCTCCAAAAAGGTTGCGTCACCCAGAGAGAGACACACACACAGTTGGCAAGTGCAAGATTCAAACCCCTACCTGACTACATTATGATATTACAGAAGCACGTATATATACAACACGCTATACACATTACTGGGCTTTCATTTTTCCACAGGTATATTTGTAGGATGGTGATATCATCGGACTTGACAAAGATGAGTATACCACTTTTAAGGTGTTTGAGTATTCTCCAAAAAGGTTACATCTCCCCAGGGAGACACACATAGTTGGCAAGTGCAGGATTCAAACCCCTACCTAACTACAGCAGTACACATTTACACAACACACTATGCACATTACTGGGATTTTATTTTTCCACAGGTATATTTGTAGGATGGTGACATCATCGGACTTGACAAAGATGAGTATACCACTTTTAAGGTGTTTGAGTACTCTCCAAAAAGGTTGCGCCTCCCCAGGGAGACGTACATAATTGGAAAGTGCAGGATTTAAACCACTGCTTAACTACATTATGATAATGGAGCAGTATGCATTTACACAACGCTATACAAATTACTGGGACTTCACTTTTCCACAGGCATATTTGTAGGATGGTGACATCATCGGACTTGACAAAGATGAGTATACCACTTTTAAGGTGTTTGAGTAGTCTCCAAAAAGGTTGCTCCTCCCCAGAGAGACTCACATACACTCACAGTTGGCAAGTGCAGAATTCAAACCCCTACCTAACTACATTATGATACTAGATCAGTACACATTTACACGGCACACTATACACATTAATGGGATTTCACTTTTCCACAGGTATATTTGTAGGATGGTGACATCATCTGACTTGATAAAGATGAGTATACCACTTTTAAGGTGTTTGAGTAGTTTCCAAAAAGGTTGCTTCTCCACAGGGAGACACACACAGTTGGCAAGTGCAGTGTTCTTAATCCAAACTAAGTGCTTCTTTACACTTCAGCAAGCAATATGGAGTTACAGGGTGCAATAAAGACATTACTTGCTGACAGCTTGCACAAAGGTTTTTTTCACATTTGCTAACCTCAGCAGGCTTATCATACTATGTGTATTGTGAGTGTATTGTATGCATAGGCCATGACCATATCATATATGGGTTGATGCACCACATGCTGGCACACACAGGGTCAAACCTTGAGTAGCATCTTACCTTCACCTACATGATACTGCAATATAACAGAAAGATGATAAACTTCAACAACTGGCTGAGCTTCTGGTGTCATTCAAAGGGGATCCAGTCTCTGTCTGCCTGTGATGACATGATAGACAAGCCTTGTTGCTTCACTACAGATGGTTTGCACCTGTCACCCCTATGCTTCTGAATACTGGCCAAGGCTTGTGCTGTCCCCATATTACCTTTTTTAGGCAAGGCTCAAAGGTTCATAGGTTCATAGGTAGGTACTAGTCTATTGGCCCTGGGGCCTATACAAGGCCAGCCAAAAAGGTACCCTGGCCTTTACCACCCAAGAAATTTATTTTCCTGTGCCACTGTCGTGCAGAGACACAGAAGTGATCCCCAGGGTGAATTTCCTATTTCCCATCCAATAATCAAGATTTTCCTTGAAGAGTGCTAATGAGGAGCTTTGTTTGATATAGATAGGTAGTTTATTCTGGAGTATGTGAAGTCTGTGGGACAGGAATCAATCCCTCTGGCATGTTCTGTTTATTGTGGTGACAAGGTTTAGGTCCTTGGAGCGTGTAGGTTCATAGGCTCATAGGTAGGTACTAGGCTATCTGCCCAAGGGCATTTATAGGCCTAGCCAGAATGTGTTGGCTTTTGCCTCCCTTTTAAATTAGTTTTCTGGGCCTCTGTCTAGCAGGGCCACTGAAGTGATCCCAGGGATAAATTTACAATTTCCCATACACTCATGAAAATTCCTCTTGAAGAGAGTCTGCAAGGGGCTCTGCCTAACATCAGCTGGGATTCTATTCCAGAGTGAAGGAAGTCTCTGGGACAGGAATCTATCCCTCCAGCATGTCCTGTTTATTGCTTTGCTGAGGTTTAATTCACTGGAGCGCGTGGCTCTAAGAGATTTGTTTTTCTTGAAGTGGAGCATGTCCATTAAGTCCAGGTTGAACATGGCCTTATACATCAGGCATAGATCACATCTGAGCAGGCAGTAAGCAACTGAGTAGAGCTGGAGTTTCTTTAGTCGAGCTGCATAGGGCATCTC
Organism: Protopterus annectens; assembly: GCF_019279795.1. NCBI lineage: Eukaryota > Metazoa > Chordata > Ceratodontiformes > Protopteridae > Protopterus > Protopterus annectens. The sequence continues at coordinate 635,911,546 of NC_056729.1, read as the reverse complement.
TTTGAGGCCCATGATCCTCTTGGTGAAGTACTTCTGTGGTCTTACCAGCTGTGATATGTGCCAATTAAGGTACATACCAAATGGGGCATTGTACTCTATTATGGGCCTAATGAGTGATGAGTAGAGGGGCACAATGACCTCTCTTGATCTAGAGGTGAACCCTTTTGTGATTAGGTGGGCTACATAGAAGGAATAACTAACCACTTTGCCAATGTGATTATCAAAGGAGAGGTTATTATCTACCTGGGTCCCCAGGTCCCTAATTACATTTTCCATACCTAGTGGATTACCACCTATGTGGTAATTTGTGGGCACTTTGTTTTTTCCAAAGGGGATGACTATGCACTTTTTGCCATTCAGCTTGAGACCATGTTTTTGGCACCAGGTATCTGTCTCTGTAAGACCTTTCTGGAGGATGTCTGTGCCAACCAGAGAGTCGATTATTGCCCCCAGTTTACAGTCATCTGGGAACTTGGTCAGCCATAGTCCTCCCGTGCTTGCCTGCACCTCAGAGATGTATATACTGAAAAGGAGGGGTCCCAGGACCAAGACCTGTGGGATGCCACTTGTGACTGGTTTAGAGTCGGACATGGCACCTGCAACTCTGACCATGTGTGTTCTATCTGTGAGCCAGTTGGCCACCCATCTCGTGACATAGGGGTTAATGTTCAAGCTTGTAAGCTTGTCTATGATGCCAGAGTGGGGAATGGTGTCAAAGGACTTAGTGAGGTCCAGGTAGGCTGTGTGGACTACCTGCCCTTCATCTATGGCCTTGGTAACTATTTCAAAGAAGTCAACTAGGTTTAGGAGGCAGGATCTGCCTTTAACAAAGCCAAATTGGATAGGGTCCAGTATCTGGAGGTTTCCAATGTTTCTGTTTATGAGTTCATGATAATTCACTCTATAGCTTTGCAGACCAGGCTGGTCAGGCTTATAGGGTGATAGTTCCCAGGTTCTGTTGTGGCACCACCTTTGTGGAGTGGGATGACTGTTGCTGTACACCATTCTTTGGGTACATAGCCTGTGGTAAGGTTGAGTCTGAACAATGAATGTAGGTGATGGTTTAGCTCCTTTTGGAGCTTGTGTAAGATGCAGCCTGGGACACCATCCAGTCCCATTGATTGTGTTCTTAGCTTTGGAGAGGGCTGTTTTTACCTGCATGTCCATGAAGTCTGGGGCTCTGCATTCTTCTGGGATGGACACGGTCCCTTTTGGGGGTGAGGGGGGGTGAAGTTTGCACTGAACTTGTCCACCAGGATGTTGGCAATGTCAGTTGGTTCAGTTTATTTTTTGCCGTTTTGCAGTAGCTGAAAGCATATCTGAGAGTTGCCACCTAAATGTTTAATATAGCTAAATAAGGCTTTGCGGTTATCTTTAGATTCCCTGCCAATTTTTCTTTAGAATTTGGACTTGGATTATTTTATGAGCGATCGTAGTTTCTTGCTAATAATGATCAGTGATGCCTTTCCTTTTTGGAATTTTGCTCTATCATGTGTTAGTTTCCTCCTTCTGTTGTATAGCTTATTTATGGGCAAGGACCACCAGATTGGTTTCTTCTTTTTGGAGGAGTGAGTCTTGGTTTTAATTGGGATGGCTTGATCCATGCATCCCTCTAGATGCTCATAGAATGCACCTGTAAAGGATTCTGCAGATTGGATAGCATTATCCTGTAGCAAGGGGGCTTTGAAACTTTCCACTTTGGTCTTGAGAAGTGTGAAGTTTGCTTTTGAAAAGTTTTTCACAGTGGTTGTGTTGACTGGACGGGGGGGGGGTCAGGATGTGGATGTCCAGTGTGATTACTTCATGATCTGATATTACCAGTGAGGGGTTTACCTCTGGTGTGGAACACTGATCCCCCCCCATGTTGGTGATGATCAGGTCCAGTATGTTGTCACCTCTAGTGGGCATGGTGACCAGCTGTTCCATGCCATTTGAGTTTATAAACTCTAGGAAGCATTGGGCAAAGGACTTTTTACTTGAGTAATTCTCCCAGTCAATGTTTGTGTATTTGAAATCTCCTCATATCATGGTGTTTGGTAGGACCTTTATATTTCTCAGTGTTCTTAGGAATACTGAGTGAGGGTCCTGAGACAAGGTATGTGATTTATAGCAGGCTATGATCTGATAAGCAGCTTTGCCCAATGTTAGTTGCACTTGCATGGTCTCCAAGGCCTTGTGCTGTGCCACTAACCTGGAGATGTGGGTATCCTTTATGAAAATGGATACAGCCCCTCCTTTAGTATTTCAGTCTGGGTTTTGGGGCCAATGCTTGGAGGGATTGGGATTTCTTTAAGTGGAGCATGTCCAACAGCTCTGTGTTTGACATAGCTTTGTATGTTAGGCAGAGATCACCTCTGAGTAGGTGATATGCGACAGAGTAAAGCTGTAGTGTTTTGAGACAGTCTCTGTATGTCATGTATTTGAGGCCGCTAATCCTCTTTGTGAGGTATTTCTGCAGGCTTTCCAGTTGTTGTAGATGTCTTGTGAGGTACATAGCATAAGGGGCATTGTACTCTATAATGGATCTAATGAGTAAAGGGGAACAATGACCTCTTTTATTCTGCATGAGACACCTTTTGTGATGAGGTGTTCCCCATAGAAGGATTTCCTGACTACTATGGTGATGTGATTATCAAAGGAAAGTCTACTGTCCACCTGTGTCCCAAGGTATCTTATCACACTTTCGGTGTTAAGTATACTACCACCTATGCTGTAGTTCATGGGTACAGTGTTTTTACCAAAGTGGATGACAATGCACTTTTTGGCATTGAGCTTGAGGCCATGGCTTTGACACCAGGCATCTGTCTCAGTGAGGCCCTTTTGTAGGATGTCCACATCGTTAGTAGTCTCGATTATGGCTCCTAGTTTGCACTCATCTGGGAACTTCATTAGCCAGAGACCTTCCATGTTAACCTGTACTTCAGGGAAGCAGATACCAAACAGGACAGGACCCAGGACTGAACCCTGTGGTACTGCAATTGTCACTGGTCCAAAGTTGGACTTGGAGTCTGCTACTTTCACAGTGTGGGTTGTGTCAGTCAGCCAGTTGGCAACCCATCTTGTGACATAGGGATTTATACCTAGTTTAGTGGGTTTATCCATAATTCCAGAGTGGGGGATGGTGTCGAAAGCTGTGGCAAGATCTAGATAGGCTGTGTGAACCACCTTACCCTTGTCTACGGCTTTGATGACTGCTTCAAAGAAGTCTATCAGGTTTAGGAGACATGATCTGCCTTTTACAAACCCAAAATGGTTGTGGTCCAGAGTTTGGAGATTACCAATGTCTTTGTTTATAAGTTCTGTGATGATATGTTCCATGGCCTTGCAGACCTGGCTCATCAGGCTAATGGGGCGCTAGTTCCTGGGGTCCATTGTGGCTCCCCCTTGTGCAGTGGGATAACCGTCACTGTGCATCATTCAGCAGGCACAAAGCCTGAGGTGAGGCTATGATTGAACATGGTATGTAGGTGTGGTGCCAGTTCGTTCTGTGGTTCGTGTAGAACACAGCCTGGGATGTAATCTGGTCCCATGGATGCTGTGTTCCTGGCTTTGAAGAGTGGTTTTTACCTGTGCAGCCATGATGACAGCAACTTTGCATTCTTCCAGTATAGAGATGTGCTCTTTCATGGGTGAGAGGGGGGTAAAGTTAGCACTGATCCTCCCTGCCAGGCTTTTGGCAATATCAGTTGGGTCTGTATATTTAGTGCCATTGTGCTGTAACTCAGAGCATATCTGAGTGTTGCCATTGAGATTCTTGACATAGCTATAGAATGCCTTGTGGTTGTCTTTAGAATCAGTGTTGACTTTGTTTTCATAACTAGCTTTGGAGGATTTTATCAGGGATTGCAGCTTCTTCCTGAGGCTGACCAGGGAGCTCCCCCACTCATGGGATTTTGCCCTCTTTTGCAACAGTTTCTTCCTTCTGTTGTACAATTTGTTTATGGCAGGGGACCACCAGATTGGCTTCCTTTTCTTGGAGGATAGCGTATTCGTTCTGGTTGGGATAGCATGAAGCATACACTCATGTAAGTGCTTATAAAGTGCAATTGTGAAGGATTCAGTAGTCTTAATAGTATTGTCCATCTGCATGGGTGTCCTGACGTTCAGCACTTCTGTCTTAAGAAGCATGAAGTTGGCTTTGGAGACATTTTTTAACATGGTTTCCTTAATGGGGGGTGTGGGGTGGGTCCAGAATGTGGATATGTAGGGTAATTAGCTTATGGTCAAATGGGACCAATGAGCCATTGACTTCAGGTGTGGAACACCGGTCACTCAGGACACACTAAACCCCATAACCAACACAAATAACCACAAAGTTAGCTAAATGTTACTCATTGCCAGAAGTCTCAGCCTCCAGATGCACACACTCAAGGCACATCTCAGTAAGGAGAATATTGATATCTGTGCAGTAACAGAAACCTAGCTCAAGGCTCCAGAGAGCACACCAGCACTACCAGCATACTACTCATTCCATACCTTCCAGCAACAGGACCTGGATCATAGCACATAGGGTGGGAATGTATCCATATTCATCAAGGATACCTACACCTCTCTCTACATGCTCTGTACAGGATATGTACCCATAGAATGTTGCACAGCAGCATTCTTCACACTCCACAGGGGTGGGGCCACAAAACCCCCTTGGCATTCATGCTCTATGAGCCTGACGAGTCTGCTCTTTAAGGCAATGGAGCCAATCATAATGGAAGTCAACAATAAAGAGATTGTGAAGCATCACACAGTTGAGCACACCCAGTTTGGCTTCATCATATGCAGATCACACCTCCTGAACTGGGTGGATTTCTTTGAGACCGTTACCCAGGCTACAGATGATTGAAATGAGCTCAACACAGCCTACCTATACCTCATTATAGCCTTTGACACCATTCCCCAGTCAGCTATCATAGATGAACTCACCAACCTGGGCATGAAACCATACATCACAAGATGGATTGCAAACTGGCTCACAGATAGATTCCACAAACTAAGAGTTGCTGGCTACATGTCAGACTCTACAACAGTAACAACTGGTGGCCCCCAGGGTTCAGTCCTGGGGTCCCTCCTGTTTGGTATAGACTTCTCAAATGTACATGCCAACACAGGAGTGTTGTGATTGACTAAGTTTGCTGGGAACTGTAAAGTGTTTGCCATAACAGATTCCCCGGATGACACAAATGTTCTCCAGAAGGGACTCTATGAGACAGATGTGTGGTGTCAGAATCATGGCCTCAAGCTCAATATGGAGGAATGCATAGTGATCCCCTTTGGTGAAAACAAAGTACATGCAAACTACCACATAAGTGTTACCACCTTAAAACTGGCAAGGTAATAAGGGATCTGGGGACACAAGTAGATTGTAATTTTTCCTTTGACAACCATGTTGCCAAAGTGATTGGGAAATCCTATGTGGCCCACCTAATCAACAAAGGGTTTGCATCAGGGTCCAAAGAGGTAGTGGTAGCCCTCTACTCTTAAGTCATCAGACCCATCATTGAGTACAATGCACCATTTTGGATGTACTCGACTATGCATATCCAGCAGCTGTATAAACCACAGAGGTACCTCACCAAGAGGATTACTGGCCTCAAACAGTTGTGTTATGCAACGCAACTGGTAAAACTAAATCTGTTCTTTGTTGCATACCGCCTGCTCAGAGGCACATTCTGCCTAACATACAGAGCCATGTCCAACACATAACTGCTGAGCATGCTCCATCTACAGATCACAAAATTGAGTCACCCTACACACTCCAGGGATATGAACCTCATCACAACAATGAATACAACATGCTGGTGGGATAGAGTACCATCCCAGTCACTTGCCTTACTGTGGAACAGAGTCCCAATGTGCATCAGACAGAGCCCCTTGCTGACACTCTTCAATAGGAACCTTGATGAGTGGATGGGAAACAGACAATTCACGCCAGGCATCACATCAGCAGCCCCACTAGAAAGGGGCTTAGGGTACTAACTATTAGAATGAGGGCTTAGGAGACTACCCAATGGGGTGGTGAAAGCTGCACAACTTGCCTAGGCTATCATATGCCTTATTGAAGATAGGTTCATAGGTATGTAGTAGACTATGTCACAGGTACATGTCTACAGATGGTAGATATGCACTTCATTGTACCATCATGTTGTACAGCAGGCACATGGACCACATACACTGTAATGCTTAAAGATACTGGTGGCTGTTACGTACACTGGGTGAGATGTGCACCTCATGTCTTTTGTGCCATAGGGATGTGTGCTGGGTGGGACAGTCCTGAATGGCTCCCTGTCATGGTCACCCTCTTACACACATCTCTGCCCATCCATCTTTGGCTTATTATACTGTGTTCCCCCTACAGATATATATATATATATATATATATATATATATATATATATATATATATATATATATATATATATATATACATATATAGGTACATAGGTAGGTAATAGGCTATCTGCCTGAAGGCATATATTAGTATGGCCAGAGTGAGCAGCTATCACCACCCATGGAGTTAGTTCCCTAGGCCTCTGTGTAGTAGAGCTGATGAAGTGATCCATGGTGTGACAGTTCAGTTTCACATACATTCATCAAGGCTCCCCTGGAAGAGTGTCAGTGAGGGACTCAGCTTAATGTAGGTTGGGAGGGAGCCTGTTCCAAAGAAAGGGTAGTCTGTGAGTTATTAATGTATCCCTCCAACATGTTCTATTTATGGCTGTGATGATGATATCCCTTCAGCATGTAGTACAGTGAGCTTGGGGTTACTTCAGATAGCACATGTACATCCGTTCTGCATTGGACATGGACCTGTCTGTTGGGCAGAGATCACCTGAGTAGACGGTATGCAACAGAGTACAGATTGAGTTAAATTCAGTCTTGTTGCATAAGGAAAATGTTTGAGGTCAGTAATGCTCTTGTTGAGGTATGTCAGTGGACTTTCCAGCTGCTGAAGGTGCCTAGTCAGATTCATTGCAAGTGTGTTGTGGTACTCTCTGATGGGTGTGATGACTGATGAGTAGAGGGAACCTCCTTTGACCTACATGCAAAGACCTTGGCAGTTTGTGGGAACATATAGCATAATTTTCTAACCACTTTGTGAATGTGTTTCTGGAAGTAGCGATGACTATCCACATGTGTCCATAGATCCCTTATCATTACCTCCATATTTAGGGTGTTGGCACCTATGTGGTATTTGTATGACTGTAGCTCGAGCCCATAAGTTTGACACCATATCTGTCTGACTGAGACCCTTTTTAAGGATGTCTCTCTTGTCCCAAACATTGATTATGACAACCTTTTTGCAGTCATCCACAAACCTTGCTAAACATAGCCCTCGTGTTTGACTGTATTTCTGAAAAGTATACACCAGACAGGAGGGGTCCTAGGACTGAGCCATGGGGGACAGCAGTTCTTACCAGCTTGAACAGGAGACCACAATTCTTACCTTGTGGGATCTATCTTTGCCCCAGTTGGCAATCCATCAGATGACATACGTGTTTATGCACAGGTTGTTGATTTTGTGGGATGTTGGAAAAGGGCTTTTCAATGTCTATGTAGACCATGTGTAGCTCATTTCATTGATGCATGTCCTGGGTGACTGCCTTGAAAACTATCTAGCAGGTTTAGGAACCATGATCTGCCCCTAGCCAAACCAAAAGGGGTAGGGTTGGGTATTTGTAGGCTCTCAATAGCTCTGTTTATGAGTTCCATAATGACGGACTCCATGACCTTGCACATTAGGCTTATTAGGCTTATAAGACAATAGTTCCCATGGTCTGTTGTGCACCAACACTCGTGGAGTGTGCCAAACATTGCTGTAACCCATTCAACAGTTTCATATCCTGTATATACGGTGAGTCTCAACAGACTGTTAAGGTGCAGGGTCTGTTTGTTTTGGAGTTCACATATGACACAGCCAGGGAAACCATGTTATCCCATACACGCCATGTGTTTATGTTTGGAAAGAGCTGTTTAACCATTCTATATGTGATTTCTGGGTTTTCACAATCTCCAGGTATGATGATGGGCCCTATTGTCAGTGAGAAGGGGGTATATATGTATGAACCTGTCTGACAAAATGTTGGCAATGTCAGTCATGTACATGTATTCATTTACAGTTTGCACTGACTCAGAACATATATAGGTTTACATTGATATTTATGACATAGAAAAATAAAGCTTCATGGTTTTCTATGGACTCTTTGACCATGGCTTGGATAATGTTAGGAGTGCTCATTGTTTCTTGATGTTACTGATCAGAGTATTATTGATCTTCTTTGGTTTTTCACTTTCTTTGAACAGCTTAAGTACTTGGAGTACATAGTTTGATTATGACAGGTGTCCAATATATTATATGGGTCTGTTTTCATATCAGTGTGTGCACAAGGCAGGATTGGTGAATAGTGACAAGTGTCTGGAGTAAGAACTGCAACTGCCAGATATGTGTGGCCCACTGCTGTAATCAGACATGGCCTAAGTGTGTGAACATGCCCAGTATGACCTTTCAGTATGTTGCTGACTGACATTGTCTAAATTTAAGTATGTGAGCATGCCCACTATGGGCATATATACTATATGTGTGTGAAAAATCAAGTTGGTTTTTACTTCAGGGCTCACCTTTGTGTTGTACATTGACAGGAAGCACGATGTGCCTGCAGGGCTTCCATGAGTCAATTTGCATAGACATCAACATTTCTACATACAGGGGGGGCAGCTATTATTTGTACATTTCTACCTGGGGGGCACATCTGATTGTTACTGTGGCTATACATAGGATGAAGGGTTCACCTGACACTTATACACATTTGCTAGGCCTGCACTGCTATGTCAGGTACTCCATTTCAGTCTGTACTGTTGCCTATCGTACTGGCTTGAGGCATACCACTGCAATACAGACCTTAGATTCCAATTACATGCATATTAGTTTGTGACTTCATAGCCTACCTAATCCACATCACACTGCCTGGCCTGCTGTTATCTGTCTGCATAGGCCTGGGGGGAGGTTACTCATATGCCTCTTCAGAGGGTATGATACAGCATTTGTTTGTGTTTGTGTTTGACTACATTTATCCTGCTGGCTGTGACTGTTCAGTATGTGACCCTCCTCCCAACTGGTATGTGTGAGTGAGTTAAGTTGTGTCTGTGCAAGCAAAATGCTATCATAGCTTAGTGGTTCAGTACTGTGACTATAGTGCACAGTATCCTGAGTTCGAGCCCATTTTCCTGCTGGGCAGACCAGACTGCTTAAGGAACAGTAAAGCAAGTGTGAGCATGTTTACCCGACTTTGCTCAACATTGCCTGACCTTGCCCAACATTGCCCAACATTGCACAACATTGGCCGACGTTGTGCTGGTTAGCGCGGTGAGCAGCTACATGCAATTGTATTTAAATATGGTCAATACTGGTAAAATGCACATAACAGTGCTTTATATTGCTTAAAATAGGGCACTCATGCCTCGGGTGGTGCTGCAGGGCTGCCTATGTCAGATGCACATAGCACACTCCCTATACATGTTTGAAAACAGGTAGTATCAAGTTAGGCATCCTTTTTACTGTATGTGCGAGTCTGAGAGAGGTGTCATTTCCAGGGTTCCTACTGAGTCAGTGTATGTGCTATGCGTTGCCTCTTTGCCAAGGCCAGGGCATACTGGGCACACTTCCTTCTGCCTCCTCTGAGTCACGCTGTGTCTGTGCAGGCCTTGGCAATGGCAGGGGGCTGTTTGGTCCTACCTCATGCTGTTCCTGCTGCAGCTGTTTTCACAGGATCATATTGTGCAGCATGGCACATACCATGACAATTTGGGTACATGTAGTTGGTGAGTACTGCAACGCTCCACCAGATGTGTCCAGGAACTGGAACCATGACTTGAGCATCCCAAACACATGCTCAATAATGTTTCTTGTTTCTGCATGTGCCTCATTATGGAGTTCTTGTTCTGGTGTGTGTGCATTTCTGATAGGTGTCATTAGCCATGGCTCCAGTGCGTATCCAGCATCCCCCACTAGGTGACTGTCAGGGATGTCCCCATTGGCAAATATCTGGTACATCTACATCAGATGCCAGATGTGGGAATCGTGATAGCTTCCAGGGCAGCCAGCACACATATTCATTATTATTCCCTGGGCATCGCGCACGACCTGGAAGTTGATGGAGGGGAAGCCCTTGCGGTTGATGTAGACCCTACCCTGTTCACCAGGTGATGCTTTGATGTGTATGTGCGTGCAGTCGATTGCACCCACTACCTCAGGGTATTCTGCTATTTGGTGGAAAAGATGCATATTACTGGCCAATGCCTCATGGGAATTGGGGAAATATACATGCTCACCGACATGCGCTGACATGGCATCCAGGAACTGGTGCAGTACCCTGGATGCTGATGCCTGTGAAATCCCCATCATATCACCAGTTGGTCTCTGGAAGGTACTTGTAGTTAGTATTCTTAGGCCAACACATACCTTGGTATCCACTGGGATGGGTTCCCCTCTGTTGGTTCTGTGTGTGAGGCGTGGCCGGCACAGCTCAACAATTTGCTGCAGGAGGTCTCTGTCCACCCTATAGCGCTCCACTATCTCCAGCTCATGTAGCCCATGGTAGGTTACCGTGGGTCTGTACACTCTTTTCCTTCTCCTCACTGCGGGTTGCTCAGCAGCATTCACAACATCACCACCCTCAGCACCTTGCACATGTTGGTTTATGATACCAAAAGCAGCCCCTAACATTTTGTCTGACTTTAAAGTTTTTAAGCTTTCCCTCTTTGTATACTGCTGTGTTGCAGAGTTCTTGGGAAAAAACAGGGAAGAATGCTGTTTGCAGAGTTTAAAGTGCTGGGCTGGGCTAGTCTGCTGCCTGTGTAATTGGCTGATTCTAATATATTTTACCTGGCAGCTCTGCTAGTTCTCCTTGGTTAACTTCCTACTACTTCTTTTCCTTCCTTTTCCCTTTCTGTTTCCACCTGGGGCAACACCCGCACACGGGTGCACACGCGCACACACGCTGTGTGCTCGTTTGCAAGAAATTTCAGATATTTTCATGGCATACACCATTGGTTTCTGGTTTTCAAACTGCAGACATGCCTCTTGCAATCCTTAGCAACTCAGGGCAAACACAGGACACTGTGCTCCAATAAGCATACAGCCTTTCTGACATACCCCCACATGATGTCACCTATCTTCTACTCTATTACTCACCTACTCCTACACTTACACTCTTGGTACATGGCTCACATACTGGGGAAAATTGGGATTCACTATTCTTATCTTAATTTGCATAAGATTGCCTGCTAATGCTTGGTTACATTTCTCACACTGAGCTTCCCCCCCTTAGCAACCAGTACTCAGTGGCCATGTTGTCTTCAGCCTGCCATTCACCTGCATGGCAGGATAAGCTTTTTAGTGAAAATGTCTATTTTTGGCTATTTTGAAATTATTTTATTTTTTTTAAGCACCGCACGTTTGTGCGGCACTGCGCTATGCTTAAACATCGGAGATCGGGGGAAAAATAGATTTTAATAATTTTAAACATTTAAAAATGCCAATGGCCTTATATTTGACTATTGGCATGCTTCCTCAACTGGATGCATCCTTTATTTGGAGCTGTCATAGCTCCATTTAGCAATTTGCAGAACGGTACTCCATTACCAATGGAGTACATTTCTACAAATAACACTACTCTTCCATGGACAGGTTAGTGTTTCCTGGATTGCAAATTTACCTCATTTGCATAGCTTTCAGCAGCAAATGAGGTAATTTACATACCATGACGCTTTCCATGCAAGAGTAGCTTTAGAAGCGCTCATGCACGCCCCTGCTGGCTGTTGCTGGATCTCTCAGCAGACATATTGGCTGTCTGACGTCTTACTCTACTCTACAACTCTGTGCAAGCTTTCGTAAATCCGGCCCATTGTCTTCATTGTTCACATTATGTCCTGCTCTGTTCCCATTAACTTCGTCTGGTGGGTCACTCTCTATACCCAACCCCAACAATGGGAAAAAATATCCTGCCATTCTCTTATGGGTTACCTCTTGCAATATTGGTAGCACAAATTCCCTTGGGTACCCAAACCTAACCAACATATCCAAAATGATTATTTGCTAGGATGTTTTTAGTATGGTAATACATTTTATAGATGCAATTTTGTATGCACTTTAGTACTGCAGTTCATTGCTTAGCTCGGAAAATGCAGTTGTCACTTTAAATGTTAGTAGTTAGGGGTTCACAGATTGGTTAATTAGATGTGTAATTACTTGTAGGTGAAGCTTTATATTGTGCTTTTTACTTCGATGTGTTATTCTGAAGAAGTCATTGTGAAATGACTGACGAAAGCGCTTAGTCCATTAAATATTTTGTTCCGCTCTTAGGGCTTACTTGCCACTGTGTTTTTTTATTTCTTGGGTTTGCACTGAATAGTGGTTTGTGGCAGTTTATGGAGAGTGGCTTGGAAACAGCATCTGAAGCTGGGGGTTCCACAGAAAAGTTGGCAAGAGCCATAGGGTACCTGTCATCACTCATTGGGGTGCTGACCAAACAACTGATTGGTTTTGGATGGAGATTGAATGCTTCCCCGTCCACCTTTGGGCCTTTGAGTGAAGGAGGCGTGTCTCCCTTGATTTCATCAATGGCAGGCATTCCTCCAGGGCAGATGTGTCCATATTTCAGCAGTCAGTGTTCAGGAAACACTGAGAATGTGGCAGTGAGCAACAGACAGGCTCAGAGTAGCTTGTTCAACAACAGGAGCGAGTCGCAGCAGGAATTTAACCTTTTTGATTGGATTAACAAAGATGGACATTGGGATTTTGGTTTATCTACACCAATTGTGGTGCAAGGTACTGTAGAGCAAAAACTTAAGTTGAGTTTAGAGAAAGAAACTACAGGTTGAAAAACATTATTTAAGAGAATGTCTCAAGCAGGAACAGATTCCAATGGGTCTTAGATGTTGGAAGTTCCCCACTGGTTTGATTAATGGATTGGAATTGCACACTGTCTTATTAAATATGTTTAACAGACATGGATGTGAGCTTTTAGAGCTTTTATTGAAAGACAATGACAAGAAATTTAATGTTTTTTAAAGATGCTGTGAGCAGGTTGGATGAGCAGATAAAACAAGACCTCTGTTTTCCAGTGAAAGTGAGTGAATATAAAGCTATTTTTGTTAATGTAGACAAGAGTATTGTTAACATTAAGGAGAGAAAAAAAAACAAAAAAAAACTCGAGAGAGACAGAAGGCAATATGAACAGGGTCAGGCTTACCCCCTGCCTAAGGGTAATTCATCCAATAATCTTGAAGCAGTAGAAATTATTGATGATGGTTCTTTGCATGAGGGAGAATGAAGGGACAGCACTAATGTTTTTCAGGATGACAATGTCAATTATGAAAGTGCCCCTTTAGGGACCCCCCCAGGAGATCAGAGAGAATCGGGAACATGCAATACAGTTTCAACAACAACCATCAACTATATTCCAGGATTCCCTGGAATGGTCATGGGGGAGGGAGAGGGGCATTTGGAACAGCGAGGAGGGGGAGAGGGAGGGCAAATGCTGGGAACTGGTAGATACACAGTATGATGCCACAGGCATAGACACAACCACTTGCAATATAGTGGAAAATGTACAACATGACTTCAGAATATTTAACCTAAGTAGCATACAGGTAATAGAGGAATGGGCCAACCTGTTCCAAAAAGGACTTAATTTTGTACCTACAAAAAATGCAAGGGTGGATAGGTCACTATTAGATTTCATGATATATATGAGGAAACTCAATCTAACTGTAACAATGAATGCTAATAGCAACAACAACCAGGTTATGAAATGTAAAAAGACCTGCATATATAATCCCCCCATGCACGCCACTTTGCAATTGTTTGAGATGATGTGCACCAATGACATCAGAACAATTTGTGAACAGAGCAAAGCCCCCAGTTGCAATGGTAATTTAACAGAGGCAGAGAAAAAATTATTATTTAGTATCACTAATGACAAATCTATCAGGGTGATGAAGCCAGATAAAGGGGGTGGGTTGGTGGTGATGGATCAGCAGAGATATGTGGATAGTATGTTAAACCACCTATATGGAGATGGCTATGAACAGGTGTCAGTTAACCAACTGAATATAGCTTACAGGAACATTGATGCAACTTTGTATGAGTTATTGATGAATGACCAAATTCAGACACAAGAATATGAGTTCATGACACAAACCAACCCTAGGATTCCAACAATATTTGGAATCACGAACAGCCACAAGGACACCACCAACCCCCCCTTAAGACCTATTGTAGACGCTAAAGCTTCGAAGACCCTGACTATAGCTAAGTTCCTTGACTATCAGTTAAAAGATAATCTAAAACATTTTTCCCATATTATAAAAGACTCATGCGACTGTCTTAGAAAAATTAGTCAGGATCTATATTGTGATACTATATTGGTGACAATAGATGTGAAGGACCTTTTCAATGTCATACCTCATCATGAAGGTGTTGAATGGTTTTATGATTTTTTTGTGTAACAACATCCAGTTTTCACACACTAGAATACTCACATTCAGAACCCTAATGGAACTAATTCTGGAAAATAATTTCATCTTATTCGAGGGTCAATTATTCAGACAAACCGCAGGAGTGACCATGGGGGCAGCTTGTGCCCCCATGTTTGCAAATATAGTATTAACACAATGGGAACAGAATAAGGATTTTCCATTGGATGGGTACAGGTTGTACAAATTCTATGGCAGGTACCTGGATGCTATCCTGATTATGTGGGGTGGTAGTCAGGACCAACTTACTGAATTTCTCAATTTCCTCAACACTGACACTACTTTTTAATGTTTACTATGGAAACCAGTCTAGAGTACATTAATTACCTAGATATACAGATTAAGAAATACCAAGATTTAAAGAAATTTACCTCCACAATATACAGGAAACCGACATATTCAAATACATTATTGCACTTTGAAAGCAGCCACCCCATACATCAAAAAAGATCCCTGGTCAAAGGATAGGGGGTTAGGCTGGCAAGGATGGTAAGTGAGATGGATACATTCATATATTAAAGGGATGTCTTTTTGGATATGTTGGTTAGAGAGGATACCCAAGGGAATTTGTGCTACCAATATTGCAAGAGGAAACCCATAAGAGAATGGCAGGATATTTATTCCCATTGTTGGAGTTGGATATAGAGAGTGACCCAGCAGATGAAGTTAATGGGAACAGAGCAGGACATAATGTGAACAATGAAGACAATACCTTCAACAGAGCAATGATTTTGATATTTATCCCCCAGTTTCCACAAATTAAAGACTCTCTGTATAAAAATTGTTTTTTTTTGTTAAAAATGATGAACAGGTAGGGGATAAGACAGGAGAAAAGCCAATTGCAGTGTATAAGAAGAATACTACTATTAAGAATATGTTGAAACAGAAGAGAGAGGGGACGGGATCCCAAAATAGTGGTTACACCAACTAATGTGGTCAATGTTCCCAGTGTAAATATATACTAGATGGCGACAGTATAGGTATACCACAATATGGGACTGTTTGCTCTGGGTACAAAAATAATTGTGGTTTAAAAAATGTGGTATACATCACACTGTGCCAAGTGTGTGAAAGATATTATATTGGGAAACTAAAAACACCTTCAGAACACGGATATACCAACATGCCAAAGTGGTTAGAAAGACTTTTTACCTTGCCCACCTTATCATGAAGGGATTCACATCCAGATCAAAGGAGGTCATTGTACCCCTATACTCCTCCCTTATCAGGCCCATGATTCAGTACAATGCCCCATTTGGTATGTACCTCACCTGGCACTTGCAACAGCTAGAGAGACCCCAAAAGTACCTCACCAAGAGGATCAAGGGTCTCCAACATATGTCATATGCTGCCAGACTAAAGAAACTCCAGCTCTATTCAGTAGCATACCACCTGCTCAGAGGTGATCTGTGCCTGACGTACAAGGCCATGTCCAATCAGGAATTGATGGACATGCTCCACCTCAAAAAATCCAAATCCATCAGAACCACGAGAGCTAAAGATTTAAACCTCAGCACAAATATGAATAGGACATGCTGGAGGACAGATTCATAACTCAGAGGCTTCCCATACTCTGGAACAGAATCCCAGTTCATGTTAGGCAAAGCCCCTCACTGACTCTCTTCAAGAGAAATCTTGACGAGTGGATGGGAGATCGTAGGTTTACCCCAGGGGTCATCTCTGTGTCACTACTAGACAGAGGCACAGTAAACTAATTCTATTATGTAAGGGGGTCTTCACTGTGTCACTACTAGACAGAGGGACAGTATTCTAAATCTATTCTATACACTTTTGTACCATGACATGGGGTGGCGAAAGCCACATCACTATGGCTAGGATTATAAATGCCCCAGGGCAGATAGCCTAGTACCAAACTATGAAACTATGAAACTATAAGTAAAGGCAATAATAGCAACACATTAGCAAAACATCTTAGTAAATTCCCCATGCATAATTTTAATTTCTTTGTTTTGGAACATTTAAAAATAAATGAAAGAGGGTGATCTAGTGATATATTCCTAGAATATAAAGAATTAATATGGCAATTGAGGGTGAATGCCACAAATCCCCCTGGGCTAAATGAGGTTGTATCCCTGGCCAATTATTTGAAACTAAAATCTGAATTCCACCTATAACAAAGTTTCAAACAGCACTCATACATCCATTGTTATTTTATATATATCATATGTGGCATAGGTATTTTTAAGTGTATTTTATGAATGGTCTTGTTTGAAAAACAAGATTATTTATTAGGATGTTTTTAGTATGGTAATACATTTTATAGATGAATTTTGTATACACTTTAGTATTGCACTTCATTGCTTAGATAGGAAAATGCACTTGTCACTTTAAATGCTAGTAATTAGGGGTTTACAGATTAATTGGTTAATTAGATGTATAATTACTTGTAGGTGAGGCTTTATATTGTGCTTTTTACTTTGATGTGTTATTCTGAAGAAGTCATTGTGAAAGGACAGACAAAAGCGCTTAATCCATTAAATATTTTGTTCAGCTCTTAGTGCTTCCTTGCCACTGTGTTTTTTATTTTTTGATAATGTCTGTATTATACTAATATCACAGTTGGAGTCAATGATTGCCCACAAGCTGTAGTCCTTCAGGCAGCTATTTGGAGACAGCATGTGTATGTCATTTGTGATGTCCATCACTTAACTAATTGGCAGAAAAGGGCCTAGCAGCTACCCCTGATTTACCAACTTAATTACTGGACCTGAGATATATGTCATTTCACACATTCTGACATAGTGAGATGCTATGTCTGTCATACACTGGTCTAACCATTTGGTGATATAGTTGTTTAAGCTCCACATATGGTACAAAATACACTGACCCTTCTGACATTGCCAACATCTTGGTTGACAGGTTCAGTGAAAATCTCCCCCCCCACCACCACCACATACAGGGCCTATTACCATTCCAGGGGATTGTGTAAGTCCAATTATTACTGAATTGTTGGTTAACAAGGCTCTATCTAAAGCTAAAAACACTGCCTCCATGGGACCAGATGGTGTCCCAGGCTATGTCATACGCGAGCTCCAAAAGGAATTAACCCCGCATCTTAATACCCTGTTCAGACTCAGCCTCTCCACAGGATATGTGCCCATAGAATGGCGCATGGCAACGGTGGTCCCGCTACACAAGGGTGGGGCCACAACTGACCCTGGGAACCACTGACCAACAAGCCTGATCAGTCTGATCTGTAAGGCTATGGAGTGAATCATTATGGAACTCATAAATGGAGAGATTGGGAACCTCCAGTCGCTGGACCCCACACAGTTCGGATTCGTCAAGGGCAGATCATGCCTCCTGAACCTGGTGGATTTCTTTGAGACAGTTACTCAGGCTATAGATAAGGGAAAGGAGGTACACACGGCTTACCTTGACCTTGCTAAAGCATTTGACACCATTCTCCATTCAGGTATTATTGATAAGCTCACCGGCCTGGGCATAAACCCTTACGTCACAAGATGGATTACAAACTGGCTCTCAGACAGATCCCATAAAGTAAGAGTAGCAGGATCTATGTCCGAATCCAGACCAGTAATGACTGGTGTGCCTCAGGACTCTGTCCTGGGGCCCCTCCTGTTTGGCATATACTTCTCAGAAGTACAGGCAAGCACGGAAGGGCTGTGGCTGACTAAGTTTGCAGACAACTGCAAACTGGGTGCTATAATAGAGTCTCCAGCCGACATGGAGATCCTCCAGAAGGACCTAAATGAGACTGATGCATGGTGTCAAAGCCATGGTCTCAAGCTAAATGCAAAAAAATGTGTAGTAACCACCTTTGGAAAAAACAGAGTACCCGCAAACAACAACATAGGAGGTAATCCCCTGAAATCTGAAGAAGAAATAAGGGATCTAGAGACCCAAGTAGATAGTCAGCTTTCCTTTGATAACCATGTTGCCAAAGTGGTTAGAAAATCCTTCTATGTGACCCATCTGATCACAAAAGGGTTTGAATCAAGATCTAAGGATGTAATGGTGCCCCTCTACTTTTCCCTCATCAGACCCATTATTGAGTACAATGCACCAATTGGAATGTACCTGGCTAGACATCTCCAGCACCTGGAGAGACCACAGAGGTACCTAACCAAGAGGATTACTGGCCTCAAACAGTTGCCCTATGCAGCACGATTGAAAAAGCTAAGACTTTTCTCTGTTGCATACCGCTTTCTCAGAGGCAATCTCTGTCTAATGTACAGAGCCATGTCCAACACAGAATTGTTGAACATGCTCCATCTTAGCAAAACCAAATCTACTCTAGCTACACGCTCTAGGGATATAAACCTCAACACAACAATGAATAGAACATGCTGGAGGGATAGATTCCCTTCACAGAGACTTCCCTTACTATGGAACAGGGTCCCGATCTACATAAGACAGAGCCCCTCACTATCACTCTTCAAGAGGAACCTTGATGAGTGGATGGGTAACAGAAAGTTCACACCGGGGATCAGATCAACAGCACTACTAGATAGGGGCCAAGAGTACTAGCTGCTAGTACAAGGGTCTAGGGAACTACTAAAGGGGCAGTGAATACCGCACAATGTGGCTGGGCTAATATATGCCTTCGGGCAGATAGCCCAATACCAACCTATGAAGCAATGAACATATGACAGTGGTGATTGAATACTGGAGTGTAATTTTGTGTCAGATGCCTTGACCTGTTATAATTCCACAAGATGATACTGTTGTCATCATGCATGCCCTCAATGACCTCTTTCAGGACTTCTATCAGATGTAACATACCTGATGCAGCAGTAACAACTCACACAGGTCTGCTGCATACACCTGGAATATTACTAGTGGACATATAGAAGAGGTCCATGATAACATGTTGGTCTACCTCACAGTCGATGAGAGTCAGGATGTCTCTATACATGCATGCATCAGGTACTGTCCCCCCAACTCAGATGGGTGCATATTACCATACACCCTTGTATGGGAACATAGGCCATGTGGAGGGTCTATTGAACTGTGTATTTAACCATATCAGGAAGGTGCATGTGCTGGATCACACCATAGGTGATCTGTGATGTTGTCTCAGCACATTGATTCCATGTGACAGGCCTGGATGAAGGTAAGACAGTGCATACTGCCTATTGTGATCTGGTCTAGGGAATTGACACAATCACACATGCAGGTATCAGTGAGAAACCCCCCAAGCTGGGGATTAAAACTTATGCCAATTGATGGGTAAACAATTTGCTCACTGAAAGAACAGATCAGGTGAAAGTTGATAATTCAACCTGTACCAGCAGAGCTGGCATCATGGGCAAACCTAGGGAGTCTGTTTTTGGTCTTCTACTATTTGAACTGCATTTCCCAACAGGTTAGGCTAAAGTATATGGCCTTTGGCTTACCAAGGTTGCTGACTGTTACATATTGTGTGCAATCATTGAGTCCATCAATGGTGATAGCATAGTACAGAAGGAGCTAACGCACACAGATAAATGATAACAAAAGCACACAATGTGCACATAAATGCAGAAATATGTGTTTGTAATGTCTGTGTGAAAAGCTGAGTTCCTTGTTAATCACAGCATTTATAACAGTACTGCTATACAGAAAGCCAGTGATGCAAGCAATATGAACACATTTAGATAGTAATCTGAACTTTGAACACCAAGTGTCCACACTGCTATTGAAAGCCTATGTTGTACACATCGTAAGTTATGCCATCACATTGAGATCTTAGGATTGTATGACAGCATTGCAGTCAAACTTTGTTACAGCACTAATAGAGTATAATGCTCTTTTTTATATGCACCTCTCCATACACATGTAGCAGCTGGAGACACCATGGGGCTTTCTCAGCAAGATAACACAGGGCCTACACAACATGCCATGATGTATGTGGATAGATTAAAAACCATGTCACTGTAAACTTTATTGTATAGGATGAGCTGACTTCTGCCTGGCCTCCAGGCCAGACTCTGACCTTGCCCTGGTGGGAGTACCACATATCCAAAATGTATCTGTTGAGAAGAAGATAATAGTGCCCCACAAGCTGGTGTAAAATGCTCTAATATCAAGCAACAGCTCACACACACACACACACACACACACACACACACACACACACACACACACACACACACACACACACACACACACACACACACACACACGCACACACACACACACACACACATACAGTTGACTGCAGTGGGACTAGAACTCCAACCTATCTAAGCTCACAAACTACAGAACACAGTACTTTATGCAAGCAATACAGCTCAAGTCTGACTTGGAGTGTGTCAAACAGCACTTTATAGCTGATTACATCAGCAGTGTCTGTTGAGAAGAAGATAATAGTGTCCCACATGCTAGTGTAAAATGCTCTCTATATTATTAATCAACAGCTCTCACACACACAGACACACACACACACACACACACACACACACACACACACACACACACACACACACACACACACACACACACACACACACAGTTGACTGCACTAAAACAGAACCCTTACCTATCTAAATACATGGCCTTCAGAACACAGTACTTAACACACGCACCATGGCACAAGGCTGATTCATATAGGGGTGCAGATGAACTTATAGTAGATAATATTAGCAGGCCACAAGGTAGACAAGAGATTGGGAGACCTGTATGAGAAGGAATTGTAGGCATGAGCAAGTATCAAAATGCTGTCATTTTATGGTATTGAAGCAGTAACTGTGGGATGCACACTTCAGCTCTACTGTCTAGACACACACACACACACACACACACACACACACACACACACACACACACACACACACACACACACACACACACACACACACACACACACAGTTGACTGCAGTGGGACTAGAACTCCAACCTATCTAAGCTCGCAAACTACAGAACACAGTACTTTATGCAAGCAATACAGCTCAAGTCTGACTTGGCGTGTGTCAAACAGCACTTTATAGCTGATTACATCAGCAGTGTCTGTTGAGAAGAAGATAATAGTGTCCCACATGCTAGTGTAAAATGCTCTCTATATTATTAATCAACAGCTCTCACACACACACACACACACACACACACACACACACACACACACACACACACACACACACACACACACACACACACACAGTTGACTGCACTAAAAACAGAACCCTTACCTATCTAAATACATGGCCTTCAGAACACAGTACTTAACACACGCACCATGGCACAAGGCTGATCCATATAGGGGTGCAGATGAACTTATAGTAGATAATATTAGCAGGCCACAAGGTAGACAAGAGATTGGGAGACCTGTATGAGAAGGAATTGTAGGCATGAGCAAGTATCAAAATGCTGTCATTTTATGGTATTGAAGCAGTAACTGTGGGATGCACACTTCAGCTCTACTGTCTAGACACACACACACACACACACACACACACACACACACACACACACACACACACACACACACACACACACACACACACACCAAGTTGACTGTGATGAGAACAGAACCCCTACCTGTATAAGTACATGGCCTACAGAACACAGTATTTAATGCAAGTTCCATGGCACAAGTCCGATGTCTATAAGAGTGCAGGTGAACTTATAGTAGATGACATCAGCAGGCCATAGGTTCATATGAGGTTACTAGCCTCATAGCACCAGGATGTTTAGAAGCCTAGCTGTGTAGAAACACAGGTAACCTTATCAAGCATAGTTGGATGGTCATTTTTAGCAGAGCATGTTTATGAGCAGCACCAACTGGCTCTGACCATGAGGGACATAGTTACCAGCCCAGAGGTGACTTTACAATCACCCAAGCAGTTGTCAACATTGCACTTGAACAGAGTGATTCAGCAGCACTGCTTCACACTCAGTGGGAGCTTATAACAGAGGAGTGTGAATTTGCAAATGTCCATCAATTGCAAAAGTGCAGGGTCTGAGACTGCTTTGCAGGGGAGCCATAGGTCACCTCTCAGCAGCCTACATAATACCGAGTACAGTAACAGGTATGTCAGTCTTTCTATGTATGTTATGTTTGGAGGCTTGGGAGTCTCTCAGGCACAACTCTGTGTTCTCTCTTGCTGCAGGCATCTGGTGAAGTACAGAGAGATGTGAGCACTGTACTCCATTATTAGCATGACAAGGGTATAGTACAGCAGAGGAATGACTACCCTGGTTTTGGATGTGATGTCCCTATGTATGATGTGCACAGTGCAGATTGTGTATGTCACCACTTTGGACACATACTGATGAAAGTGTAGATTGCTATCAAAATATGTTCCCAAGTCTCACAACACTGTGTTGGAGCTTAGGGGGGCTATGTATGTCATATTTAGCAGGGGTGTTTCATTGACAAAGGTGACAAAGAGTCATTCTATCCTTAAAGTTCAGTCCATGAGTTTGTCACCAATCATCAGTCTGTGTCAGCCCCTACTGAAATATATCATCATTGGTAGACTCTATACGAGTGTTTTCAGTTAACAGTCATCTGCAAACTTGGTAAACCACAGGCCAACCACTGTTGCCTGTGCTTCAGGGAAGTATTTCCCAAACAGGTAAGGGCCCAGCACAGATCCATGTGGTAGCCCACTCGTGAGTGGGCTAGTAGTGGAAGTACAGTCTTCAACTTTGAGAGTATGTTTTCTGTCATTGAGCCAGTTTTCTATCCATCTTGTACAGTATGGCTTAATTCCCAGATGGGAGATCTTTACTATGAGACATGAATGGGGGATAGTGTAAAAGACCTTGGATAACTCAACATAGGTGGTATGTCCTGTTATCCTTCATCCATGTCTTTGAGGTCAGTATCCAAGAAGTCCACAAGGGTCAATAAGCAAGAGCTACTCTTGACAAAGCCAAAATAGGTACGGCCAATTGTGTTGAAGGTCACCTATGTCCCTGTGGATATGGTCCATGCTGATTCCTGCACTAGCCTTGCAGATAAGGCTTTTCAGGCGTGCTGGTCAATAGTTGTAGTTCTGCATGTTACCATATTGATGAGCATTGCATAACACACATTTTATATTACATTTTGTAGTGTGGTTGATATATGTGTGGAAAATGTACAGAGAACCCATAGTTGTAGTGCTTGGAAGTGCCACCACTGGATGTATTTTAAACATGTGACAAATAGTTAGATATGAGCCTCAGTTTATAATGTTTCTACATGTAATTTAATGTCATGCAAAGGGAATGGACAGTAAACAGCAGTAATACAGCCTGATATATACATTTCCATAGTGCTGCGAGCAGTGGGTTTACGTGATGGTTTGTAAAGTGTATACTCATGAGAGATACACATTTGCGCACTGCTAAGCAGTGCACAAATGCGTGCCACATTGCTAAAGTTTGACAGTTAGTATTGCATAGCTGGAATACACTTGCTACTTGAGTCTGTGGCAGCATGTGTTAATGCAGTAATTGATTCCTTTTTGGGGCCAGATGGTACTGGGTTCAAATACAACTGTAGCTAATATTTTTAACTACTTTTGTATTACTGTTGTTGTGTGTTGGTGCACAATGTGCACTCACCCACAATAATGCATTAAAGAAAAGAAATGGGTAAGATAGGACAGGGGTGAAATGAGGAACAACAAAGGGGAAGAACAAATGGAAAGCTGTACAGGAAATGGGAATGGGGAGGTAGGAAAGAACCATAGCTATCCATTTCTTCAACAGTAAAAACTGATAATATATGCAGAATATTAGCTGAATTTGGATTTTCACTTCCAGAAAGAAGGATGAGAAGAAAACACTTGTGTTGTATAGCCAATTGGACCAAATCAATTGTGTCAAGAAAACACCTGTGAGAAATGGAGAACTATGTATGGGATGTTTTTTTTGTTTTTTTTTTTGTGGTACAGGTGCCCAATTTTTTGAAAGAGAGAGAGAGAGAGAGAGAGAGAGAGAGAAGAATATTGGTGAAGGAATGTAGGTATGTCTGGGACTGGTAAGTTGGGTAGGTGAGGAAGCAATTGCAGACAGACAAGACAAACAAGACAAGAGACAGGGATGGTGATGATCTCAAGAGGTTGCTGGACACCATGAATGGTGTGAGGGTGGAGACATCCTTGACTCAAGGACGTCAAGCTGGGAGAAAAAGAGATTTGAGTACTCACCCGCAGGACTGTCATCACTGCCACCTCACTACACCATTGGCTGGAGCTCTTGATGTCACCTTCTCCTCCTCCTTCTACACATAAAATGAGGGCCAGCAGCCTTTCCAGCAGCTGTAAGCATGTACCAAGAGTGCAGCATACAGTTCTATGCACCGTCGCTGGCAACTCATTTTGGGTGATAAATTCACCACCTCTGCCAATGCTCCTAGAGGGAACCAATGGACTATTCTCTGGGGCAAGACTACCCAAGGGAGCAGGTAGTACAGGGGCAGCAGAGGTGGTGCTATCAGGTTGGCACCCAGACTTGCTGGGCAGCAGTGCTATAGCTAGTGGATTGGGAGCAGGCAGATCCAGTGGGGCAGGCCTCCCTGCTCTGCTGTGGTGCATTTTGTGATGTGGTACACAAGGATGACATGGACACATTTTGATGACGTAATAAAGTTTTTAAAAAAAAATTAAAAAATAAAATAAATAATTGAATGATGATTTCAAGCTAGTTCCATTCATCACATTTACTGGGAGTGTGCACACTGTTTGAAAATGTTTTGCACCATTTACCATCACACAAAAATAGTGTTCATCAGTGCACACCTTTGAGACCCATGTTTGAGCGATAGTAAGAGGTGCATAACAATGGTAAGCAGTGAAAAATTCCACAGGCAGCTGTGTGTGTTAGGCAAATGTGAAGGCCATGCCAATTCAGAAATATAATTTTAGGAATATAGTACACAGTATACCCACAGTCATACATTTGATAATAATGTGATAATACATAATGGGACTTGGGATATAGTAAAAGTGTATGGAATATGCTGAGTTTGAACTCAGCACCATGTCTATGGTAGTCCTACACTTACACCTGTTGCTACAAGAAGGTTGATACAACATTTGTCTATGTTGCAGTTGACTGCTATCAGGGTCCTGTCTGCTTCCTGTGGCATTCAGTTTCCAGTTTGCACACTGCAGCACTTCATGAAACCAGATAAACACAGCCAAACCTGCCATTCATTTTTCTCCATTTCCCACAAACACTGGCCAAAACAAGACAGAGAGAGAGAGAGAATTATTCATACCCAGTATCATCTGGCCCCAAAAAGGAATGTATCAGTGCATTGGCATGTGTTGCCACAGAGACAGTTAAGTAGCAGGTGTGTTTCATAGATGCAATATTAGCTGTCAGACTTTAGCTATGTGGCTCATGTTTGCACACTGTTTAGCTACATGCAGATATGTATCTCACATGTGTATGCACTTTGCTAACTGTTGAGGAAACCTGGTGCTTGCTGCATTATGACAAACTACATATTATTAAGTATTACTGCTATTTATTGTTCACTTCCTGTGTATGGCATGGCATTACATGTGGAAACATTAAAAAATGAAGGCCCCATCTCACACTCAGACCTTGCCCTAGTGGAAATGATGGACATCTGTAAATCAAATGGGACAGAAATAACTTGGCCCAGGGTTCTCAGCCTAGCTTGTAGCATAAACAGAACATGCTGGAGAAACAGATATATACCCCAGCGACTCACACTCCTCTGTAATAGGCTCCCACTATATGTGAAGCAATGTTCCTCAATGACCCTGTTCAAGCGCAACTATCAGTACTGGTTGGGTGATTGTAAAGTCACCTCTGGGGTGGCACCTATGTACCTTATAGACAGGCCCAGATGTTGCTGCTCACAAAATTGCTCTGCTAACAATGACTATCTAAATATGCTTAATAAGGTTACTTGTGTTTTTACAGAACTATGCTTCTGTTGCCTCATGTATACTGATAACCATGTATTCCTAAAACTTTCAAATACAATATGTACGAGATGCAAGTATATGGGTCTATAGTATAAGACCAAAAGTGCATATGTGCGACTACATAAAAGTCGACACATAATGCACGAAACCTAAAAATAGCGAACGGCCACGTGAGCGAATTTTTCCCTAGGGAAAAAACTTACACAAACGTTTGCTAAAAAAAATAATTTAACACCATAAACAGGTGGGGGACTTTGCCCCCCACACCCCCAATGTAGGGGGCTTCTCCCCCACACCCCCCCACTAAATATACCAACTCCGAGATCTCACTATGGGGAAGTAAAGGGCAACTCCATGAATTTAGCCAACTATCTCCTTGCCCTATATATTCATCGAATCACTTAAATGCGATTCGATGAATATGTGTCACTGTTTCCGTATTCGCTCAGAAGCATTTTCGTGCTTCTAATATAGACCCAAGTATACAATGAATCTAGAATAAATGCTCTCACTCTCAGGTAACAACAAATCAGATATCAAACAGGGTGCCAGCACACACACTTCACCTCCTCAACAAACCAAGTGCACAACACATAAACCCACATACACAGAGGTACTCATTAGAAGTTTATCAAAAGAGCACAGACCTCACAAATGCAAACTTTCTGCACACATTACAGCTCCAACAGAACACACCACACATAAAAGCAAACATATCAGTGTCTCACCCATTAAGCCCTTAAGGCAAAACACCTCAAAACCAATGTCTTGGTCATAGATAAGTCCATAGTGAAACACACAGATGTCCCTCTCACCAGGTTGTACAAGGAGAAAGCCATGGTCAACTGCCTGTCAGGTACCAGGATCCGCAAAATCATGCACGCACTCAAGACTCTCAACAGCAAGCACAGTTACACCTCTGTCATACTCCATGTTGGAGTAAATGACTTCAGCTGCACCTCACTGGACTATATGAAGAGAGATATGACTGACCTCTCAGATTATGTGTCTCAGACAGGTATGTCCATAGCCCTAAGCAGCATTTTGCCTTCACCCAGGATGATGCCTCAATACAAACAAAAGAATTATCAACTTCAACTATTGGCTTAGCTATTGGTGTCAGTCCAGGGGGATCCAATATGTGTAAGACTGGGATGATATGGTCGACAAACCATGCTACTTTGCCAGGGGATGGTCTTCATATGTCACCTCTTGCCTTCCAGTCACTGGCCAAGGTACTTGCCTCCCCCATAGTGTCTTTTTTAGACAATGTCATAAGAACAAAATTCCTGACATAAAAATATCCTCAAAGGACTAACTCAGGGTTATGTTGCTTAATGGTAGGAGTCTAAATCAGAAACTACACTCTGTGGAGGCACTTTTTACTTGGGAAGATGTTGATGTTTGTGCAGTCACAGAGACATGGTTTAGAGTCGTAGAGAGTACTCTAGTCATGAAAGGCTATAATGCCTTCCGTACATTCAGACTACAAAATGAACATAGAAAAAACAAAGTAGGAGGTGTATCCATCATCATAAAAGACAAATACACCTCAAGATTGGTTAAGCAGTACAACTCTATAGAGTTAGTCCATGTCCAACTAACTATAGGAAAGACCCCCCCCCCAATATCTTTGTTTGCTACAGGTCCACCAACATGAACCATGAAAACTACACAGTACGTTCCTGGACCTACTTGAGTCACTCATAATACAGCCAAACAATCTAGGCATGGGTGACTTTAACTATCCTTCCATCAGTTGGGATACATATATGAGTTCAAACACTCTCACACTAAAGTTCCTGCACTTTGTAAGCATGAATGCTCAGAAACCACTAGTCTACCCCCCTACAAGGGGCTTGAATGTCCTTTGACCTAGTATTCACCAACATGGGAGATCACTGCATCACCCCAGGTGTGAGACCCTCCCTAGTAAGGTCTGACTATAAATCAGTCACATTCAATGTAATAGTCGTAACTGACCCCCTTAGGATCCAAAAGATTGAAAAATTTATCCAAAACAAACTATAGCCTTCTAAACGATGGCATAAATAATTTCAAACCCCTGCCACCACTGGCAGTAAAGACTCCTATATGGAGGTGGGGTCAATATTATAACCGCGAAATGTCACTTACGCAAATACATACACGTCGACACATATTGAGCGAACTGCAAAAACATAGAACGTCCTGAAGCGCGAAATTCAAAATGTTGAATCGACATAGTTGGCCGACCCCACCACCTGCTACATACTAACTACCCAAACAAAATAAATAATCCACATACATACAATTAACAAAACCCTACTTCTAACCCTAAACTAAAGCTTACATATACTACTATGTATGCACTTACCTTAACCTGCACCCTAACCCTAAGGTCCGTAACTATTGCACACTTACCCTAAGGAGCTATACCCAGACAAAACAAATAATCCACAAACATACACTTAACAAAACCCTACGTCTAACCCTAAATTAAAGCTTACATATACTACTATGTATGCACTTACCTTAACCCGCACTCTAACCCTAAGGTCCGTAACTATTGCACACTTACCTTAAGAAACTGTACCGGAGAAGGGCCAACTATGACAATTCGACATTTTGAATCTCATGCTTCAGGACATTCGGTGTTTTTGCGGTTCACTCAATGTGTGTTGACATCGCGTAACTGAAGTTTCACGGTTGTAATAGGTAACCATGGAGGTGTACACAAATTCCCTGTATAAATACTTTTACAAGTGTATAGACTTAGCTGGACCAGAAAGGATCAAAACTTGCTCATGAAAAAATAAGCTGCCCTGGTGGACATCTAGCATAAATACATTATACAACAAGAGAAAGAAAATGATGTCCAGGAATAAGAGGGACCTGTCTCAGCAGAAGAACACCCTACATAGTTTGAACAAGCAAATTAGACATCTTGTAAAGTCCGCAAAAGCTAATTGAGAAACTAAATTAGCATCCATAGCTAAGGATAATCACAAGGCATTCTTTAGCAATATCTGTAATGTAAAAGACAAGGCCCACCTTTGCACCAAATTCACAGTGGATGGTACCACTCATACTGAACCTGAGGACATAGTCACCCTGTTACCAGATAGGTTTGGCAAACATTTCACACCCCTGTCTCCACCAAACATACCCATACCTGCCAACACTTCTCTACCTATTATCTCCAAAGAACAGGTCATAACCGCGCTCATCAAGCCAAAAACAGAGCCTCTATGGGATGAGATAACATCCCAAGCTGCTTACTAAATGGTCTAAAGTAAGAATTAACAGAACCTCTGGGTACTCTATTCAACCACAGTCTAAGTACTGGCTTTGTCCCAGCAGACTGGAAAACAGTAACCATAATCCCCTTGCACAGAAGGGGATCCCTCAACCAACCAGGGGAACTATACACCCTAAGCCGGGCCAGCCTTGTCTGTAAGGCCATGGACAGAAACATCTTGGACCTTATCAACAAGGACATCAGTGAACTTCAAATGCTTCATCTGACTCAGTTTAGCTTTGATAAGGGCAGATCGTGTCTGTTAAACCTAGTGGAATTCTTCAAGAGTTTCACCAAAGCCCTGGATGAAGGAAAAGCAGTACATACTGCCTATCTCAACTTGGCCAAGGGCTTTGACACAATACCAAACTCAGGTATCATTGCGGAACTCACATAGCTGAGGCTTCACCCATATGTCATTAGATGGGTAGCCATATGGCTCACAAAAAGAATGCATACAGTCATAGTTTGGGATTCTACCTCTACCAGCAGACCTTTTACCAGTGGTGTCCCACAAGGGCAGGGCCCCCTACTATTTGGAATGTATTTCTCAGAAAATCAGATGAAAACAGATGGCTTGTGGCTCATTAAATTCACTAATGACTGCAAACTGAGTGCAATCATTGAATCCCCAAATGATGCCAACATAGTACAAAAGGGGCTTACATAGATAAATGATTGTTGCCAAAGCCACAGATTTAAATTTAACTCAAAATATGCAATATTATCCCTTTCAGCAAAGGATAAGTCCCTGAAAATTACACTATTAATAATATCTCCCTATGTTTCAACCTAACGGTGAGAGATTTGGGAATGCAGGTTGATAGCAACCTCAGCTTTGATCATTATGTGTCCACAGTGGTAAGGAAAGTCTTTTATGTTGCACACTTTATAAGTAATGGCATATCATCCAAGACTAAGGATACTATAACTCCACTGTACCCGCCCCTCATCAGACCAACAAAAGAGTACAATGCTCACTTTTTCATGTACCTCTCCAGACACCTTGCAGCAGCTGGAGAGACCTCAGAGGTTTCTCACTAAGAAAATTCAAGGACTTTCAACACATTACCTACATGGACAGACTGAAGGCCCTGTCACTGTACTTTCCATCATATAGACTGATGAGAGGTGACTTGTGGCAGGCCTACAGAGCAGTCTCAAACCCTGCCATAATAGAAATGCTGCACATGCGCAAATCAAATGGGACAAGACTCACTCACTCTAAGGATCTTAACCTATCCTGTAATATCAACAGGATATGCTGGAGAGACATATATGTTTCACAGAGATTGCCATTCTTATGGAACAAACTTTCAATGCACATGAAACTGAGCTCCACAATGTCCCTATTTAAGCATAACTTAGACAATTGGATAGGAAATTGTATAATTACCCCAGGGGATTCACCTATGTCACTGTTAGACAGGGGCAACCAGTATTGATTATGGATTCACAAATATGGGCTACATATCTTGGTCTATAAGGGAACAATGGTATAACTTGGCTAGGCTTAAAAAGGCCTAGTAACCTATTATGAACCTATGAAGCTATGGCCATTATGATAGTAGCCTCATATGAACCTATGAAGCTATGAACCTACGTAGGCCTGCCAACATCTTGTCTCACACATGGGCTGCTGATGTCATGTACTATAAATTCAGCTGCAGTCTTACAAAATTCAGACTTGTGCCATAGTGCTTACATTAAGTATTGTGTCTAAAGTCTGTGTACTTAGATAGGTAGGGGTTCTATTCTCACTGCAGTCAACTGTATGTGTGTTTGTGCTCTTGCCTGACATTACAGAGGGCCTTTTACTGCAGCATGTGGGACAGTATTATTACCCTATTGTCAACAGACTTGCTGATGTCATCAGTTATATCAAGATTTTTGGATATGCAGTCATCCCACCAGGGCATGGTCAGACACCGGCCTGGAGACTAGGCAGACATCACCTCATCCTATACCAGACAGATTACAGTGACATGGATTTTAATCTAACCACATACATCAGAGCATAGTTTGTAGGCCCTGTGTTATCTTACTGAGAAAACCCTGTGGTCTCTACAGCTGCTGCATGTGTATGTTGAGGTATATGCAAAAGAGAGCATTATACTGTATTACTGTTCTGATGAGGTTTGACTACATTGCTTTCATACATTCCTATGATCTGAATATGATGACGTAACTTATGATGTGCACCATACATTTGTCCTGCAAAATCATTAAAGAGAAAAATTAGAAAGTAATGATACACATTGCAGTTTCTGACTTCACACCCCTTACAAGAGCATTCACAATAAAGTTGTGAAATTTTTATGGTATCAACTGTCTAACTTTCCAAGCCCAATATAAGTCAAAGGTGCAATGACCAGTTCAACAACACAAATGCATATATACTAAGCACTACGTTAGCTATGTACCCTGACCATCAGACACAGCTTTTGCATCCATGAATCCGAAAGATAGAAAACAGGGATATGTCACAGTTATCATCACTTGCACAGGGTGTTTTGTATGTGTGTGAGTGTGTGTGTGTGTGGGGGGGCAGGAAGCCTAGGCTGACACAAAAGGTCAGTGAGTGCGTGTGAATAATAAGAAGAAGAAGGCAGACATTGGGATAAAACAACAAATGGCCAGTCAGACAAAATGAGTAACTGTTTTGTGTGTGTGTGTGTGTGTGTGTGTGTGTGTGTGTGTGTGTGTGTGTGTGTGTGTGTGTGTGTGTGTGTGTGTGTGTGTGTGTGTGTGTGTGTGTGTGTGTGTCTGTAGGGGTCCTCCAGGTGAAATTGGTGTGTGAGTGTCTGCATGAACACAGCCAAGCTCTATGCTAGCTCTAATTCTTGGTCTGTCAGACAGGTGTGAGCAGTGCATGACAGAGGTGTCAGTTCATCATTGTCATCCCTGGCCATGAGAACTGGCACTGCCAGGAGTTGCACTGGCACACCCACATCCACAGTCAGATGCAGTGCTCTACATGAATATGACTGATGCCTGCTGTGTGAGCTCCCTTCATGGGAGCACCCAGGACCACAACCCCATGGCCTGCCGTGTCTTGGTGTGGACAGCACACTCACTGATGGAGCAGTGGAAGTACTACCACTATGGTAAGGTGATCTGGCATATAGTAGCATTGGCTGACAGCAGATGATGCGGCTGACCTACGCCCATGAGGATGCTGTTCCCCTCTCAGCAGACATTCCATCACAGACACTATTCATTCCATGTCAGACACCCCTCAGTCCATCACAAAACTCCTCATTCCAACATGTCATTCATCAGATCCAGTGAATTGGCAACACGGTGGAGGCAGTCATGCATGTCAGACAGTGCCACATCCACAACCTGGAGCATTTCTTTGGAGCACCTACGGGAACATGCATGTGCCTCCATGATGGCCCTAAACATATGTTGAGAGGCACAGCAAGTGACAACTGCATCAGGTGGAGGAGGGGCAGCAAGGCCCTCAGAGCACTCCTATCAATCCTCCTGTGTGGCACCTCACCCACACTTTGGCTATGGCCAGACTCAACAGGTACTGAAGATGCAGTAGCCACACTTCCCCTGATCAATGTCCTTGCCTCGCACCTGTCCAATATCTGTGAGATCAGTGGACATGGTAGACATAGGCCTACTGGCTGTGTCTAGTGGAAATGCAAGGGATGACTGTATGTCAACCTCTGTGTCAGATTCAACCTCTGTACCCTTCAATTGTGCCTAAGTTTGGTCACCATCATCATAGTCTGCTGATATACTGACATCAGATGGCACAGGTGCCACACTCCCACTGTCATGATCACCTGTGATAAAAATCTAGAAAC
Organism: Protopterus annectens; assembly: GCF_019279795.1. Taxonomy (NCBI): domain Eukaryota; kingdom Metazoa; phylum Chordata; order Ceratodontiformes; family Protopteridae; genus Protopterus; species Protopterus annectens. The sequence continues at coordinate 635,878,061 of NC_056729.1, read as the reverse complement.
ACAGGAATACAGTAATACCTGCAGTACTATAGTGTAATATATGCTAACAAACTAACAGTGCTGTCACTATTACAGCCAGTACAGCCAGTAGAGCAATACACACAGCAGGCCTGAGATCAAAATTACACCCTACAATATTTATTTAAATTGCTCAGCAGTACTGACATAAAAATATTTGGCTTACCATCTGCAGAAGACATACTGCAATGTAGTCCAGATGGTCCTGGGAGAAATTAAGCAAGAGGTAAGGGCAACATTATCACAATTAACAGCAATACAGGAATATGGCTGACAACTCCAACCTAAGCTTATGACTGTAGCAATCTTCAAACCCCCCCCCCCAAAAAAAAAGACATGTGACACAGAATTAATGTATTCATTTCAATCGTTTTACTATACAGCAGTATTCAGCTGTTCAGATAACAAAGCCTACCTTGAAGCTTCTCCTGAGATGTGCTTGCTGTCTCAAAAGGTGTTATATCCACATCTAGAACATGCTGTACTGCACTCTCCTTGGAGCTGTCTGGATCTCTGATATTGACCAGGAACTGTTCATTGCAGGTTAGTGGTGGCTCCATAGCAGGCCCTTCCCTTGGTAACCATTTGGTCATGGCCCACTGTAGCTGCTCACCTCTGTGCAGATGTGAACATGTCAGTGGCCCTTTGGTGCACCTGTTAATATTTTCTGCCGTGGCCACCCATGGCATTTACATCTTGGATAATCTACTGCCATATTTACATCCTATGTGCCATATGTCCCCGTCCTCTTTTCAGGAGAAAAGCATCATGTTGCCTAAACCCATCAACAATTACTTGGTTTTCAGCAACGGTAAAGGGGGGGGGGCTCATGGATTGACATGCCTGGGTGGCATACTAGTAAGTGTCCTAAAAGACAACAGAAGTATAATACATATAAGTATCACATAAGTACAAAATAACTTTTTCCAGATAAAACAGAAAAGGCAGCCACTCAGTATTACTCTCTAGAAAAACATAAAACAGTCTAGAGATGTGAAATACTAACAGGCAGGATGTGAAACAAGGAGTGTAACAAGAGCAACATATCCTTATTTGTACCACAACAGTAAGTCACTGTTGCCCCCCCCCCAAAAAGAACTGTCTATTCTTGTTTGTGCCATAACAGTAACTCATCTTTGCTCTTCCCAACAAAAGAACAGGCAAATGACCCGTTTTGCTAACAAAACATCTTTGAAATACTAAAAGTGCTATCAAAGGACCTTTCCCTGAAACATATGCAGATATTTATCACACAGCATTAAATTTTCATGTGTAGCTCTGAAATGGCTTGACAAACATGGCCATTCCATCAGTACACTTCTAACTAATGTATGCCGATAAAAGTGCAAAAGACTTTGCTTCACATTATTTTAAATATATTCCAGCATATGCAGTATGTAGGTGACAAAATGGGAGCATACCTATTGATATGCTTTTATCAAATAAAAGATCAGCCATTGAGTTCTATTGTAGATTCTCTAGCAGCAAGTAAAAAATACTGCTTAATTATGAAACAAATACTATATCTAGTAACTTTGATGACATCAGAAATTAACGTAACTCTACAAGATTTTCATTTATACCAACAAATCATTTCCCTTCTACTACTGAGGACTAAAATGTTATCAAATACTTATAGACTAATTACTCAAATTAAATACCAAGATGAAATCTTATATTCAAACTACTGGATGAATGAATCAAAATAAGTTGACTAATGAACAAAAACTAGCGGCAATCGATGTAACTATAAAACTAACTCCCTTTAAAAAATTAATTTACACTCAATTTATGATTAATAACAACGCGTACCACACCACTCTTTCTGAGCGAAATAAATGCTAGCAAGTTACCTATCTGCCCTACATGCTCTAATTCAATAGCAGACACTCTCCACATATTCTAGTCTTGCAAAATCTTTTATAAACTATTGTGCTCATTAAGAGCAAAACTGGAGAAAACAGGTTATATGAAATCTACCCTTTCATAGGAAATATTAAACATTTTTCCCAATTCCTATATATTTGAGTCCAAACATATTATTGTAACACTGTGCACAATACTGAAATCCTATACAGCCCTCAACAGGCTTGACAGATCCAAATCTTATTGGGCAGAGTTCAAATCTATAGCTATCAAATATGTTTTAGCAAACAAACTAAGAACAGTAAGCCACAAGAAATTAACCTATTTTAAGAAATACTGGAAAAGACTTATAGAGGTTCTTAGCTAGATCTTCACTAAGTCAGCTAGAGCATTTTATTTTACTTCAGTACTCCCCACCAATACTAACTTTCCTACTTAATTTGATATAGAGTCTACAATTCAACTTTTTCACAAAAAGATTGTGCTAGATACATTAGATATAGCAAAGTGTCCTCTAGTACTTAGACATTTGTATTTATCACTATTATATGTAAAAATACTACTGCAGTGGTGGTGCTGCGGTCGCGTTGTCACCTCATAGCAAGACGTTGTCCCGTTCGATTCTCAGCTAGATCGTCTTCTGTGTGGAGGCATACGTGAATGGGGCATGCCTTCGTTGAAGGTTGTGCATCAGGGCTGGTAACCCGGTACGTAAATATCCACTACCAATCATTAGCGGACCGGAGTTCCACTGTGGCGACCCCTAACCAGGAAAAGCCGAAAGACACAAACAAACTATTATATGTAAAAATATTAACTAGTAAACTTTTCTAGAACAACCTGCGTGAGTGACAACCCAGTGTAAATAATGTAAATAGTTGCTTTGATAGGCACAGGTATATGATTATATTCTTCCTCTTGTGAAAGTAACAATGGTTAAAGTTATACTGTCTATATAAATGGTCAGTTGCTTGATATCGTGTGTGAATTCTAAGTCATACTCAGCATTACAAGCCATACTTGCCTTTTATCAATGCCTATTACAATGAAAAGAATGTCTGTTTCTTTTTCTGCTTGCTTTTTTAAATGATCAGGGTCAATCACCATATATGCCTTGTAATCTGTATGCATCATATGTTATTTGAAATCTTATGTAACCCCATTGTTACTCTTACTTTCACCTTGTATTATACTGTTCATTGTAGTGAAAAGGAAAATGAAATAAAAATTATATTTGAAAAAAAATGGGAGCATACCTGCTGAAGTTCAGTACTCCTCTGTACTGATATATTCTGAAGAAAACACATTTTTTGCAGTCTTCCAAGCATCTACAACTCTCCTCACCATCAGTTTGGCTAGCTACACAATTGCTTTTTTATATGGCATAGATTATTAATGGATTGCATCTGTCTTTGTGTTTTATAGATGCAAATTGCAGTATAAGCAGCTAAATGTTATGCTAATAACCAATCCAACATGGTGGAGCTATTCAACAAGCTATAAAGCATCCATGTCGACTCCATGCTGGTTTTTCCTGTGGATTTCAAAATGTTTGGAGTACAGACATAGAAAGTCTACACAGACAGAATTTTAGTTGCTGCTGCTACTTTAATCTATTTGTCTGTGGTACAGGCTGAAGCCAGTGCAGCTGCTGCTGCCAAAAGGCCTAGGCTGAAAAGGAGAAGAGTTTTTAGGCCCCATTTAACTTTTCACAACCTACAAGATGTGGAAATTGTACAGTGCTACAGAGTGGATTGGGCACACTACAGGAACTCTCTGATCTCTACTGCCCTCAATGCAGACCAAGCGTGGACCCCGTCCCAATGGAAACTAAGGTATGTATAGCCCTTAGAATCTTAGCTACAGGTACCTTTCAGAGACCAATAGGGGACATGCTTGGGGTGTCACAGGTAACCCCTTCCAGGACCCTATACCAATTCCTGGATGCTATGCTCCAACATACCAGTGAGCACATATATATTTTCCATAGTGCTGAGGAGAAGTCCATAAATAATGCAACAGTTCTACCAGGTAGCACACTACACTGAAGTACTGGGTGCCATAGATTGTACTCATGTAGACATTAAGGCACTGCCTGGGGAGCAGGGTAGGCTCTACATTAACAGAAAGGGCTACCACTCTATCTACTGCCACATCATGTGTAATGCAAAGCAAACCACCTTGAACGTGTGTGCTGGCAACCCTGGCAAGTTACCACAACTCACATATCTGGCACACCTCCCAAATGTACCATATATTTGCTAGTGATATCCCACAGGATCATTTACTGGAGGATACAGACTATACACTGTAACTGTGTCTGATGACATTCACCAGAAATGCACACAACACCTACATAAGAATGCCATAATGAGGCACATGATCAAACCAGAAATGTCATAGGGCATGTGTTTGGGCTGCTAAAGTCACAGTTCTGGCACCTAGATACATCTGAGGAAACCCTGCAGTACAGTCCATGGACAAGTACAGAAATCTTCACAGTATTTTCCATGTTACATGACATACTCCTGAGGAAACAGCTGTAGCAGGATGAGGAAGGGGAAGGTGCACACATCCCATCACCAATGCCAAGGTCACCACAGTAACAGTCAGATGAGGAGTCAGAGGGGGATCAACCAGTTGCTGTGGGTTGCTGTGGGTGTAGGTTTGTTCAGTATACCCTTGCACTGGCTAAGAGACAATGCATAGCACACTCACACACCACCTGGGAACCTAAAACCTTTCTCCTACTCACATACATATAGTAATATTGATGCCAAGTAATTCACACATTCTTTACCTCCCCATGTATTGGCTGTGTACTGCTTGCATCAGACACAGTCAGCCCTGAACTAACACTGTGGCAACTGCTGCATTTACAAGGTATGTCCTGAATATGTAGTATATTGTTCAATGATTTTATGGCATATCCTTGTATTTCATGACTTGGTACAGTAAGCAAGTAAAAGGTGGGAGATTTGTATAGAAATTACTTTACCATGTGACAGCAGAGAATGATTTGACTTATACGTGTCCATTAGTAAGTAGTAGGCCTCAGGCATCAACGATTCACACAGTTGTATCTCTCAAAGGTACTGATGATTACTGCATACCCTCAGTTTAACACCCATTCATTTGTCCTGGAAAATCATTAAAGAGAGAAATTAGAAATTAATGATACACATTGCAGTGTCTGACTTCAGAACCCTCACAAGATCAAACAACAGGTGGGATGCAAAACAAGGAGGGTAACAAGAGCAACATATCCTTGTTTGTGCCATAGCAGTGACTCAGCTTTGTTTCCTGCTCAAAAGAACAGTGTACCCTTGTATGTACCATAACAATAACTTACATTTCTCCCCCCCCCAAAAGAGCAGTCTGTGCTTGTTTATGCCATTCAACATGCCCTTCAGTTGTTAGCAACTACATATCATATTATTCCCAGTTAACATCCTCACACATTTTAAGGCCAGTGAAATAGAATGGCTAACACATTGCCACACTGCATGACTCAAAGTACTGGTCAGATAACTGATGAATGACTGACAAACACAGAAAGGTAAGACAGAGCTGTGTATTTGCAAGCCATAATCATAACAGGTTGTGTGATCACTAAGTGCACTTACATCCAAATATAATAAATATAATAAATGTACAACTAACAGTTTATGGTATGATATCAGTGCACATTCTGTTGCAGATGATTGTGCGAAGAATGACTTCAGTTCTTTGCTGCAAAGCTATTTGGGTGGCAACAAGGGATAAGGCACTCATCCTGGTTTCTGAATGTTAATTGGAATGAGAGTTGAAATCCAGACCTATGTAGAAATATCTCATGTGTACAAACATTTTCTAGTGTGTATGTCATAGATTGGTTTTCCTCATTTCAACTATTTCTCCTTTTTTTTGGACACTGTTTGCAAGATGCACCACTTAGTGCAAACACAGGAACCTGAGAAAATAGAATGTCAGGTTTGCCTGTGCTTATCTCATTTGTGAGAAGCATGGGAGTGCACAAACTGGACAACTGGAACACCCAGAAAGTAGACAGCCAAAAATAGAAACTGGATGCATTCAATTAATGCTATTGGGCATTGCACAAACCCAGTAAGTGGCATTGTGCAGTGATTAACAGCAAGACCTTAACAATGGTTACAGTAAAATAGTGGATGTCACATAATTAGTCCTGTGGAAGCAGGTATAAATGTAGAGCTGTAGTACAGATGGGCTCTAGTACAGGCTATGCAACTTTTTTCACTGTTGTGACATTGCAGTTTATAGCAATGAATTGAAATATGAACAGGTATTTCAACTCTCTTGTGGCAACATTTGTAAGTGGAGGTCTGCCATACACATGGTCTTGGGTTCAAATACAGCGTATTCTATACACTTTTTACTGTTGTTCCACTTCCCATTATAATCAGTCTCAGTTATAACACTTGAAAAGTGTAGATAATATTAATGTATGAGGGATGAGATACTAATATTGTGTCAGTTATTTATTTATTTATCTATGTATTATCACATTTATTATCAAATGTATGACTGTGGGTATACTGTGTACTATGTTCCTGTAAGTATATTTCTGCTCTCTGTACTGGCACGACCTTCACATTTGACTAACGCACTTACACAAGTGGTTGTATATCCAATAACCTTGAAATTGCATTGCTTGCCACTGTTGCGCTCCCCTTAACATTGTGCTCTGCCCAGCATCGTGTTTGTGTGATGATAAGGATAGGGCGACATTTTCAAGCAGTGTGTGTGCTCCCAGTATATAGTTGGAAGTGGTGGGAAACCATCATTCTCCATTGATCTTGATCTGTGGTAGACATGGCAGGAGAGGACAGGTTGTGAGATTTAGGGCTCAGAGATGGGGTGTCCAGGAGTCCAGAATTTTTGTTGGACTCCTTGTGAAACACCACAGTGCCAGGCTGCTGCAGGGGGACTCTTCTGGGTCCCAATATAAGTCAGCAGTTTGGATAGTTTGGCCCGGGCTGTAACCAGTGCCATCGTTATTCCCCTGCACTAGTGACCAATGTAAGCATTACTACAATGACCTCTGGAAGAGGAAGAGGGCTACCCTCGATGCTTGATTGAGGAATTTAGGATGGTGGACATCTCACACATGTGTAAGTATGAAATGCAGAAAGTACTTGTAAGACTTAAAAGCTGAATATAGGCAAGACTGGTATTCATAATGGTATTTTTTTCTGTTTTTTTACACAGCTGCCCAGTAAAGGGAGGTCCCATGGTGCTAGACTGGCTAGGATGAGGGAAGCATGTGGTATGTATGCAGCAGAAGCATGCTGTTATTGTAGCATTAAAGGTTAAAGATAGCTGTTTTGGTATTTTGTAGAGGTGCGTCAAATTGAGCTTGCATATCTCAACTGTAAAAGCAAGTATGCATGCATTAGTCTGTAGCGCAAACCAAGAGTCCAGTATTAGAATATCAAATTGAGCATGCATATCTCAGCTGTAATAGCAAGTATGTATGTAGTAGTCTGTAGCACAAAGCAAGAGTACAATATTAGACTATAATCAAAGGCTGTGGGATCAAATACTACACTTCCCAAGTATGCAACTGTGTTAGTTCTGCAATTATATTTAAATTGCATTAAAACCTTTATGCCAGTGGCACAAATGCCCTGCTGTAAAGTGTAATCTGTATAACTGTGACACACATATGTGCAATATATGCACACATCAAGGAGTACTTGCTGCAATTTGTACTATAGTGTGCATCTGTTAGAAGCCAGTAGTCTTACAAGAAAAAGTTATCTGTTAAGAGGTGGCAGTCTTAAGAGAAGAGGTTAAGATAATGGAGTTAAAGTGATTGTATTAATGCATTGTATGTTCATAGGTTCATAGGTTCATAGGTAGGTACTAGGCTATCTGCCCAAAGGCATTTATAGGCCTAGCTGGAATTTGTTGGCTTACACCGCCCCCTTAGATTAGTTCCCTGTGCCTCTGTCCAGCAGAGCCATTGAAGTGATCCCCATGGTATACTTTCAGTTTGCCATCCACTCATCAAGATTTCTCTTGAAGACGGTTAGCAAGGAGCTCTGCCAAATGTAGATTGGAATCTTGTTCCAGAGCATAGGAAGTCTCTGGGACAGGAATCTATCCCTCCAGCATGTCCTATTTATTGTTGTGGTGAGGTTTAGATCCCTAGAGAGTGTGGCTCGAGGGGATATGGTTTTCTTTAGGTGGAGCATGTCCATCAATTCTGGGTTGGACATGGCCTTGTATGTCAGGCAGAGATCACCTCTGAGTAGGCAGTATGCAACCGACTACAACTGGAGTTTCTTCAGTCGAGCTGCATAGGGCATCTGTTTGAGGCCAGTGATCCTCTTGGTGAGGTACTTCTGTGGTCTTTCCAGCTGTTGCAGGTATCTTGTAAGGTACATCCCAAAAGGGGCATTTTACTCCATGATGGGTCTGATGAGTGATGCGTAGAGGGGCACAATGACCTCTTTTGATCTGGATGCAAACCGTTTTAGTGATTAGGTGGGCCACATAGAAGGATTTTCTAACCACTTTGGCAATGTGATTGTTAAAGAAGAGGTTCTACTTGGGTCCCCACATCCCTTATTACGTCTTCCGTATTTAGGGGGCTACCACCTATGTGGTAGTTTGTGGGTACTATGTTTTTGCCAAACGGGATGACTATGCACTTTTTGGCATTTAGCTTGAGGCCATGGCTTTGACACCAGGTATCTGTCTCAGTGAGACCCTTTTGGAGGATATCGGTGTCAGCCGGAGAGTCAATTATAGCCCCTAGTTTGAAGTCGTTTGCAAACTTTGTCAGCCATAGTCCTCCTGTGCTAGCCTGTACCTCTGAGAATTATATGCCGAATAGGAGGGGTCCTAGGACTGAGCCCTGGGGAATGCCACTTGTAACCGGTTTAGAGTCAGACCTAGCTCCAGAAACTCTTACCATGTGGATTCTGTTCATGAGCCAGTTGGCAACCCATCTCGTGACATAGGGGTTTATGCTCATGCTGGTGAGCTTGTCTATAATACCTGAATGGGGAATGGTGTCGAAGGCCTTTGCCAGGACAAGGTAGGCTGTATGGGCCACCCTTCCCTTGTCTATAGTTTTGGTAACTGTCTCAAAATAGTCCACCAGGTTTAGGAGGCATGATATGCCCTTAAAGCTGAACTGGGTAGGGTCCAGTGTTTAGAGGTTCCCAGTGTCTCTGTTAATGAGATCCATGATGATGTGCTCCATAGCCTTGCAGACCAAGCTAGTCAGGCTTATAGGACAATAGTTCCGAGGGTCTGTTTTGGCTCCATCTTTGTGGAGCGGAATAACCATTGCTGTGCACCACTCTAAGGGCACGTAACCTGTGGAGAGGCTGAATTTGAACAGTGTGTTTAGGTGTGGGTTAGTTCAACTTTGAGCTTGTGTAGGATGCAGCCTGGGACACCGTCTGGTCCCAATGATGCTGTGTTTTTGGCTTTGGAGAGGGCTGTTTTAACCTGAGTGTCTGTGATTTCAGGTGCACTACATTCTTCTGTTATGGTTATGGACCCTTTTAAGGGTGAGAGGGTTTGAAGTTTGCACTGAACCTGTCTGCCAGGATGTTGGCGATATTGGTCGGTTCAGTGTATTTTGTGCCATTCTGCACTAACTCTGAGCAAATCTGAGAATTGCCACTTAGATTCTTGACATAGCTAAAGAATGCCTTGTGGTTATCTTTGTAGTCCTTGTCAATTTTTCTTTCGAAGTTAGCCTTGGACGATTTTATAAGGGATCATAGTTTCCTGCTGATGCTGATCAGCGATGTCTTCCCTTCTTGGGATTTTACTCTTTTCTGTACTAGTTTCCTCCTTTATTGTATAGCTTGTTTATGGCAGGGGTCCACCAAACTGGTTTTCTTTTCATGGAGGAGTGAGTCTTGGTTTTGCTTGGGATAGCATGATCCATGCATTCATGTAGGTGCCCATAGAGTGCATTTGTAAAGGATTTTGTAGCTTGGACAGCGTTATCCTTCAGCATGGGGGCTTTGAAACTTTCCACCTCAGTCTTAAGTAACTTGAAGTTTGCTTTTGAAAAGTTTTTCACGGTGGTTTCTTTGACCAGGGGTGGGGGTGGAAAGTGGATATCCAGAGTAATTAGTTTAGGCTTAGAACTAACCAGCAAGGGGTTGACCTCTGTTGTGGAACACTGGTCACCCATGTTGGTGATGACCAGGTCCAATATGTTGTCACCTCTGGTGGGGGTATTGACCAGTTGATTCAGGGCATTAGAGTTTATAAATTCTAGAAAATGTTGGGCAAGGGAGTTAGTACTTGAGTAGTTCTCCTAGTTAATGTTTGGGTCATTGAAATCACCCAATATCAGGGTGTTTGCTTGGACCTTTATATTTCCCAGTGTTTCCAGAAATGCAGAATGAGGGTCCTGAGACATGGTGGGTGATCTGTAGCAAGCTACAATTTGGATTGCAGTTTTGACAGTTGTTAGTTGCACATGGATGATCTCTGAGGCATCGTGCTGTGCCACTAACCTGGAGGTGTGGGTATCCTTGATGAATAGGGATACTCCCCTGACTTTTGTATTTCAGTCCAGGTTTTGTGGCTGAAATGTATGGTATGAGTTGTAGCCTGGTAGTGTTTTGGTGCTCTCTAAAGCCTTAAACCAGGTTTCTATTACTGCACATATATCAATATTCTCCATACTGAGGAGTGCCTCAAGTGTGTGCATTTTGAGGCTTAGATTTCTGGCATTGAGTAGCATTACCCTCATTTTTTTGTTACTTGTGCTATTTACGGTGGTGGGTTTGTCTTTTGAGCCTTGCCTAAAAAAGGCACTGTGGGGGTGGCAAGAGCCTTGGCCAGTATTCGAAAGCCTAAGGTTGACAGGTGCAAGCCATCTCTAGTGAAGCAGCGTGGCTTGTCGAGCATGTCATCCCAGGCTGACAGACACTGGATCCCCTTTGAATGACATCAGAAGCTTAGGCATTTGTTGAAATTGATAATTTTTTCTTTATACCATGGTATCATTCTTGGTGAGGGCAGAATGCTACTCATGGTCAGGGTCATACCAGCCTGGGCTACATGATCACAGAGCTCCTCCATGTCTCTTTTCATGTAGACCAGGGAGGTACAGCTCAGGTCATTCACTCCAACATGGACAATGACAGATTCATATCCGTACTTGTTCTGGAGTGACCTGAGTGCTTGTGTTATGTGGTGGATCCTGGCACCCGACAGGCAGCTAACAGTAACCTTCTCCTTGTTCAGCCTAGTGAGTGGGACGTCAGTGTGCCGGACTATAGAGTCACCTATTACTAGTGTGTTGGGTATGTTATTTTGCCTTAAGGACTGTGATTGCATGGCACATTGGTTTTGTGAAGTATGTGTTTCATGGTTTGTTTTGGGGGATGGAGGTTGCTTGGATGCCTGCTTTGGAGGCCTCTGTTGCTTTTGCAGATTTTTATTTAGAGCCTCAAAGTATGTTTTCATGTATTTATGCATGTTTTTTCCGGTGCTGGTTTCATAGGTCTATGTGAGACTGGTGGTGTGATGCAAGTAATTCCCTTCTCCTCTTGACTGCCTGGTCCAGTCTTGGGTTGAGAGCTTAGCCTCCAGTTTGGCTTTATAATTGCATCTCTCACATGTATTAGTGTTTGGTGGTAGGAGGAGAGGGTTGTCTATGTACATGAGGCAGTTGTAACTGCCTCAAAATGCCCAGATTCACCAGTTGGACCAGAGAGTACACCTGAAACTGCCCTTTGGACATGCCTGGATAAGTACAGTGAACTGTTTTACTGATTGGCTGGTGAGGTTGAATAGAGAGCCTTGTCCTTCTCTACAGTATGGGGGGGTCTAGTGCTAAGGTTTATTAGTGCTTGCTATGAGTTTTGAGCAAGTGCCAGGCTGAGAAGTGATTGGTTTGAGTGCTTAAGTTGAACGTTCGTCTAGTTCCAAGGGAAAAATTGAAGAGCAGACTTTGTGGAGCTGGGAATAGTTATACCCCAGCTAACTGGCGCTGCCTGGCACACAAAGCCACGCTAATGCGGGTTTTATCACAGGGAAATGAAACAGATAAAAATTAGCCCAAAATGGCCAATAAACTACTAATTTCTGGACTGAAACCACTCCTCCAGGGACAGATTGGCTGCTCAAAGCTCCCCTCTCTCACAGGTGAATAGAGAAACTTCCTACTATCCATGTAAAGTATGGGCAAACACAGAAACTTGTAACACAGCTCTGAATTTAGCATAACCTGAAAACTGGACTATACTAGCTTAGAAAGGTGGGAAAACAAGTATTTTTTTTTTCAGAAAATAAAGCAGATATAATCAAAAAGCACTTTAAATGCACATAAATGGCTATCACATGTGAGCGTGTAGCCTACAACAGTTAAACAGGTAATTTAAACACAAAAAATGACTTTGTTAAAGTGCAGGCAGTAACATAAGTACAATATGTAGCTGAAACAACCTTTTTAAATTACAGAAACGCTAAAAAAATTGACGTTTTAGGCAGAATTAGCTAAAGGCAGCAGGAAAATGCAGAAAAATTATACTTAACCATTTCAATGTCTCTTTTGTCTCTCTGCTAAATGTACTAATGTTCTCTCTTTTTTCTCATACTCCAACCCTTATCTCTCTTTTTTATTTCATTTTTATTTTATTGCATTTTATGTCTTTATATTTTAGTTTTATTTTATTATGCATCATCAAAATGTGTCCATGTCATCCATCTGTACCACAGCACAGCAGGGTAGACCTGCCCCACAGGATCTGCCGCCCCCCGCCCCCCACTCCACCTGCTCTGGCATCATTGTCTAGCATGTCTGGAAGCCAACCTGGCAGCACCACCTCTGCTGCTCTACACTACCTGCATCCTCAGGTAGTCCTGCCCTGGAGGATAGTCCAGTGGCTCTCTTTGGGAGAAGTGGCAGAGGTGGAGGGTTTATCACCTGCGATGGACTACCAGGTATCATGCATAAGATTGTGTGCCACACTGTTGGTGCACAGTGATGCTGTCTAAAGATGCTCCTTTCCCTTATTTTACGTAATACCAGGAGGAGGAGATGCAGACGTCAGGCACTCCAACCAGCGGTGGAGTGAGTTGACAGTGATGACAGTCCAGTGGGTGAGGACTCAATTCTCACTGTCACTCAACTTGATGACCATGGGTTCTGCATGCCCCCACCCTCACCTCAACCATGATGTCTACCAACTTCTTGTGTCCATCAGCATCCCTGTGTCTTGTCTGTCTTGTCTGTCTGTGATAGGTTCATAGGTTCATAGGTAGGTACTAGGCTATTTGCCCAAAGGCATTTATAAGCCTAGCCAGAATGTGCTGGCTTTTGCCACCCCCTTAGATTAGTTCCCTGTGCCTCTGTCCAGCAGAGCCATTGAAGTGATCCCTGGGTTAAACATTCTGTTTCCCATCCACTAATCAAGGTTTCTCTTGTAGAGGGTTAGCGAGCAGCTCTGCCTAATGTAGATTGTAATCTTGTTCCAGAGCATGGGAAGTCTCTGGGACAGGAATCTATTCCTCCAGCACATCCTATTTATTGTTGTGGTGAGGTTTAGATCCCTGGAGCGTGTGGCTCGAGGGGATGTGGTTTTCTTTAGGTGGAGCATGTCCATCAATTCTGGGTTGGACATGGCCTTGTATGTCAGGCAGAGATCACCTCTGAGTAGGTGGTGTGCAACCGAGTACAGCTGGAGTTTCTTCAGTCGAGCTGCATAGGGCATCTGCTTGAGGCCAGTGATCCTCTTGGTGAGGTACTTCTGTGGTCTTTCCAGTGGTTGCAGGTGTCTTGTAAGGTACATCCCAAATGGAGCACTGTACTCTATGATGTGTCTGATGACTGATGCGTAGAGGGTCCCAATGACCTCTTTCGATCACCCTTTTGTGATTAGATGGGCCACATAGAAGGATTTTCTAACCACTTTGGCAATGTGATTATCAAGGGAGAGGTTACGATCTACTTGGGTCCCCAGATCCCTTATTATGTCTTCCATATTTAGGGGGATACCACCTATGTGGTAGTTTGTGGGTATGTTGTTTTTTCCAAAGGGGATGACTGTGTACTTTTTGGCATTTAGCTTGAGACCATGGTTTTGACACCAGGTATCTGTCTCAGTGAGACCCTTTTGGAGGATGTCTGCGTCAGCTGGAGAGTCACTTATAGCCTTTAGTTTGCAGTCATCTGTGAACTTGGTCAGCCATAGTCCTCCTGTGCATGCCTGTACCTCTGAAAAGTATATGCCGAACAGGAGGGGTCCTAGGACTGAGCCTTGGAGAATGCCACTTGTAACCAATTTAGAGTCAGACCTAGCTCCCGCAACTCTTGCCATGTGGGTTCTGTCCATGAGCCAGTTTGCAACCCATCTCGTAACGTAGGGGTTTATGTTCAGGCTGGTGAGCTTGTCTATAATACCTAAGTGGGGAATGGTGTCGAAGGCCTTTGCGAGGTCTAGGTAGGCTGTGTGGACCACCTTTCTCTCATCTATAGCCTTAGTAACTGTCACAAAGAAGTCCACCAGGTTTAAGAGGCATGATCTACCCTTAATAAAGCCGAACTGGGTAGGGTCCAGTGTTTGGAGGTTTCCAATGTCTCTGTTAATGAGATCCATGATGATGCATTCAATATCTTTACAGACCAAGCTAGTCAGGCATATAGGGAGGTAGTTCTCAGGGTCTGTTGTGGCTCCACCTTTGTGGAGCAGAATAACCGTTGCTGTGCACCACTCTGTGGGCATGTAGCCTGTGGAGATGCTGAGTTTAAAGTGTGTTTAGGTTAGGGGTTAGTTCATCTTTGAGCTCGTGTATGACGCAGCCTGGGGCACTGTCCGGTCCCATTGATGCTGCATTTTTGGCTTTGAAGAGGGCTGTTTTAATCTGAATGTCTGTGATTTCAGGGGCGCTACATTCTTCTGGTATAGTTACGGGCCCTTTTGGGAGTGAGAGGGAGGTGAAGTTTACACTGAGCGTGTCTGCCAGGATGTTCACTATATCGGTCGGTTCAGTGTATTTTGTGCCATTCTGCACTAACTCCGAGCAGATCTAAGAATTGCCACTTAGATTCTTGACATAGCTAAAGAATGCCTTGTAGTTATCTTTGGAGTCCATGGCAATTTTTCTTTCAAAGCTAGTCTTGGACGATTTTATGAGGGAATATAGTTTCTTGCTGATACTGATCAGGGATGTCTTCCCTTCTTGTGATTTTACTCTTTTTCTGTACTAGTTTCCTCCTTCTATTGTACAGCTTGTTTATGACAGCAGTCCACCAGACTGGTTTCCTTTTCGTGGAGGAGTGAGTCTTAGTTTTTTTTTTGGGATAGCATGCTCCATGCATTTTTGTAGGTGCCTGTAGAGTGCGTTAATAAAAGATTTTGCAGCTTGGACAGCGTTATTCTTTAGCATGGGGGCTTTGAAACTTCCCACCTCAGTCTTAAGTAACGTGAAGTTTGCTTTTGAAAAGTTTTTCACGGTGGTTTCTTTGACCGGGGGTGGTGGTGGAATGTGAATATCCAGAGTGATTATTTTATTTTATGGTCAGATCTAACCAGTGAGGGGTTTGAGACAAAAAAAATATATATATCTATATATATATATATATATATATATATATATATATATATATATATATATGCGTACATACATATGTTATAAAGTTACCAGCATCTCCTATGCATTTCTATACGCAGCCACATATATCTGACCAATTATACACAGATACACAAATAAAACCTGCACACTCTATGATAATACATTAACAACTGCTTCACAAAGTATGCAGCACTGACTACTACATTCCATCTAGTATAGAGCAATGTCTGCATGAAGTCTTGTGTAATATTTCATATGTTCCCACATCTCATGTGGCACACATCACACCTGTACACATATACATACATACTACATACGAACATGCACATATGCACCAACATATGTGTACGGCTGGACAAACACACATTTCCATTGAAAGGCTACTGCAAAAATCTACTACTGTATATGCAACAGTTACGTCAAGAAGATTAAGTACAACAGTTTTAACAACAAACTCAAAATATTCTCAGTGCTAAAGGTCCACATCCTTACATATCTATGAATGCACTTATTTGCCCTAATACACAAATGAATCAAGATATACTAATAATGGATAAACCATGTATTTACCATTTATTTTAACTAGCTCTGCTATAGTAAGTAGCATAACTAAAGAGAACTAGAGCTTATACCACCAATGCAATTTTAAGAGTAAATGGAAAATACCAAGTTGTTGATTTATTACAGTTACTCTACAATGCAGAAACAATCTTAAAAAAAAATCAGACCGCTTCAGTATACTTAGTGGCCTACATTTAAACTATACATAAATAAATGACAGATTACAGTCTCAAGATGGAACCAGTGCTTGTGCCAGCACAACTGGGATGACTTGTGAAGTAAACACAGGGACCCCCACAATACTAATCAAACGTACCTGCAGTTCATGAAATTCTTTGTCAAGTTCTCCCCGGTCTACTATACAACTCTGCAGTGACATTGTAAGTATACCATGCAAGCAGCAGACATGAAGTCAGTACAACCACTTTTTTGCCACTCTGATTGCTTCTTCACCTACCCAACTTACTTGACCCAGACATATCTGCATCCCTTCCCCAACATTCCTCTTGCTCTCAAAAAAAAAAAAAAAATGGGCACCTGTCCTACAAATAAAAAAGTAAGTCCCATACATAGCTCTACATTTTGCACATGTGTCTTCTTGACACACTTGATTTGGTCCAATAGGCTGTACAACATGATTGTGTTGTGGTCACCCCTCTTTCTGGAGGTGACAATCCAAATTCAGCTAATATTCTGCACATATGATCAATTTTTTACTGTTGAATAAATGGATAGCTATGATTCTTTCCTACTTCCCTTCTTCACATTCCTGTATTGCTTTCCCTTTGTTCTTCCCCTGCTTGCTCCCCATTTCACCACAGTCCTATGTTCCCCATTTATTTTCTTTAATGCGTTAATGCACAATGGTGTGCATCTTGCACGAATGTGCAGCAATGGAAATGCAAACGTAACTAAATGTATTAGATAGAGCTGTATTCAAACCCAGTACCATCTGGCCCAAAAGAGGAATGTATCTCTTCATTGACTGCATTAGCACTTGATGACACAGAGTCAGTTAAGCAGCAGATGTATTCCACAGACTCAATATACCTGTCATACTTAAGCAATGTTGCCACTGGAATAGTTACATGACATTCCCTTATTTAATAATCATTCTTAAGATCTCCCTTTTGTCTGTCATGCAATGCTGCACAAACAAGATAAGCACAGCCAAACCTTCCACTCATTCCTCCATTTTCTTTGATTTTGCTATGGGCTGCATCACAGAAACAATGGCCCGAAATAATAAAATAATAATAAAAAACTGACCAATAAAACACAATTTGCCAACAAATGAAAAGAAGGTTGGATGTCAATAAAACAGAACCTTTGAATTGTGTGCTACTTACTTGCATTTCCAACCTTGTACCTGTACATTTAGTACTTTGTAAGTCTAACCTGACACACCCACCTGATGTAAGTATTCACAGTTTCCATCCATTAAACACAAACACTGAGGGAGTACCTGTACTATGCTTACATTTGCAACATGGAGCCAAGGTTTGGGATTCAGCAATTCTAATGAGTTCAGACCTCATTTGCATCTTCACCAGATGTCAACTGTGTAGCTAGGGAAACTGAATGGGAGCTAAATTGTTTATGTGTTGAACACATAAGAGAGAGTATTACTTTGAGATATATCTACATAGAGGAGTACTGATTTTTAGATGATATTCCTGCATTTCCTCAGCTACATATTGCATATGCTGATCTGTAACTATGAATAGTCTGTTTAATGGTTTTATATTTATTTTGATTAGCACACTTTTACAATTTTTATCTGTCTGCATTACTTACACGTGTACTGTTTATTTGGGGGTGGGGCTGCATTTCTGTTATGGCACAAAAAAGATTATGTTGCTATTGTTAATCTCTTTTTGTTGCTTCCAGCCAGAGTCTAATGCTGTCACATTTTATGGTCAGTTCTGTACAAATCTCACACCTTATACTTTTAACTCTTTCCATGTAGACTCCTTTCCATGGCTGTATTCCAAACATTTTGGATTTCACGGGGAACCCCAGCACGGAGTCTACACAGCTGCTTTATAGCTTGTTGAATAGCTCCACCATGTTGCCTTGGTTGAGTAGCATGCAATTCAGTTACTTAGGCAATAATTAGCATGCCATAGTGTTTACATTGTTTGCAGAGTGGTGCACATCACTACACGACACCTACTGAATCTAAATCTTTCAGCGCCCATGTGTGCATTGCACAGAGATGTGCACACGGTGAAAAATGACCATGTAGGCTTTATTGAATCCTCCTGAAAATGTTTAAAAGTTAAATTGGTTAAATCAAAATACCTATTCACCCCTTCTGCAGGACCTATGTTAGCACGTTTTACCAAGTTTCACTAACAGAGGTGTGATATTGTTTGTTGACTGACTGTGTAGTGGCACATGTACATTTATGGTATTGATATTAGCAAAAGTTTTCAACATTTTGACATTTCAGAATTTGCATTTAGTATTATGAGTTTCAGTATACCACTATTCAATAAGTAGTCACATACCCTATTTTTCTATCTATCTATCTATCTATCTATCTATCTATCTATCTATCTATCTATCTATCTATCTTCTATCTATCTAGTCACATTCTATAGAAATGCCAGCAACCTTTGTATGGGATAGTCACTGAGATATTGAATGAAAATATCCCTTGTTATTGATAATCAGGTCTAAAAGAGAGCTATGCAGGAGAATGGCATTAGGAGAAATAGATGGAGAGCTAGAGGTGCACAACAGTAGAAAGGTAATTATATTTCCTTGGAGTGACATGGGACTTGCATTTTTAATCTGGATCTCTGTACTAGCTTGAGTTTGCCTTTGACAGCCTTGTTAAAGCAAAAATCTCTTACCTGGATTGCAACAGCAGAAATGTTTCAGTCTGATTAAATTAACTTCATGGATATTGAACTTAATGCATTTTGTGTTATCCAGTGTGTGTGGTGGGTGTAATAGTTCCCTGGCATACACTATTTTCTGTGGATCAGTGAACACTGCTATTTACAGCTGTATGCATTTCCTAGAAAAACACAAGTTACTAATGACAAATTGACTCTTATATGATCAGTTCAGAGGCACATTTAGCTGTTTTATTGGATTGCAATGATAGGTGTACAACACAGTTTGATAGATTACTTTATAAAATGCACTGCCTGGAAAAAAAATAAATATTTTATTTGCATTACTTTTCTGGCTTGCTTACCCAGTCTGAATTATGATATCTGTAAACAGTCTGAGGTAAACTGGCTTCCTGGCACTGAGTTCTCATGACTTTGGATTGTTTATTTCAGCATTTCTGTCTTAAAACATTAGTATTTTTGCACAAACTACATAGACTCTTAACTTGTATTTGCAATGTCCTTGTACATCACAGAGTCAGGTGATACAGGACCATATCCACATGTATGTGTTCTTCATGTACACATGCACTGCAGTTCAATCCTCTTTACTTTTATTTCTCTTTTTGGAAGATGTCTTTGTCTTTAAGGAGAACATATAAGAAGCATATTATTAGATTTGGGAATTGTATTTCCCCCGGATTCACTATCCTTCCATGCAGGACTAGCTTAGTCCTGCACGGAAGCGGCAGTTTATGAGCAGGATGGCAGCGCACCATGCATATTAATAAAGGTGCGCTGCCTGAACTCCTAAACTTACACAGAGCATGTACGAGTGCAGGGGGTGTGTCTGAGAGCAGAGCTCTCAGAATATACATGCCCCTGCAATGAAGAACAGCAGAGTATTAATAAAAGAATGAGCGAGACCGCTCATAGGTGTTTGCATACCCCCAGCAACGTCCCCCCACATTTACAAGAGCAATAGTTAAAATAGCAAATATAAAGATTTTTTTTGTTATGAAACAGATTAAATTTAACCGTAGGTGCACGGGTTTGTCCATCGCTTAGCTATGGTTAATGCATCTTAAATGGCACAAAAGGATAAAAAGCAAGATATATACAAATGAAGCAGTGCAGCAATACTATGCTGGGCAGAGCATCTACCTTACAAGCAGTTGTTCCTGGTCTGAGTCTCACTCCAGTACATTCCATTTTCCATGTCAAATCACTTTATGACTAATATTTTAGTTGCATAACCGAATAAATAACATATATTTGTGAACTGGAGTACTGCATTAAATGCAGATGTGAGGTGTCATTGTCAGAATTTTGCAAAGTCCACAGATAATCACAACTGTCCCATACAGTATATGTACACAGGAATCAGGGATACAAATGGAAGGTAAAATGTGTAATGAATAATAACTGCATAAAGTATCCCAATCCACCACCTTCCCAAGAACCAGTACACATTACTGTCTAAATTAATGCTGTGGTAAGTGGGAATAAGCACTAGTAAGCAAGTATAAGCACTATTAAGCAGTAGTAAGTGGGAATAAGCATATTTAAGCAGTAGAAAGTGGGTTTAAGCCCATTTGCATGGGGGTAAGCAATGCACACATAGGTTAAACAATATTGAAGCTAACTCTATGTAGGCATATTTAACCAGACGTTGCCAGTGCTCACCTTCATGCAAACCCATGCAAACCTGCTTACAATTGCTTAAATGTGCCTTAATCACTCTGTATACAACAGCCTCTGTTCTGGCCAGAAACAAAATAAACAGCCCTTGTAGGTCTTGAACCCAAGACCCTGTATGCTATTGTCCAGTAGTTACCCACTGAGCCATCACAGCAGTACATAGGATTGAGGTATCACCAAACAGATCCTCACTATAGGGAATTCAAACTGAACACGTGAAAGGAATCTATATACAGCTTTATGTTGTATAACCTACTACATAACATAAATATGTGAACTGGAGTATTGCATTAAGCCCAGATGTAAGGTGTCATTGTAATAAAGTGTTGAAATCCCCTAATAAACACAAGACCCCATACTGTGTACAAACACATGAATCATGGAAACCAAACACATATATAGCATGTAATGAATAATAAATCAATGCCAAAAAGCAAATGTAATGCAACTTAAATATTAAGCAACGCTAAGCATTGCACAGCCCAGCTTAGTAGGTGTAAGCAATGTGTAGGCCAGCTAACCCAGTCTGCCCAATTGGTATACCCCTTTAAGCAATGCCAACCTTAGGTAAGCAGGTTTGCCTATAGCTTAGCCTTTTCAAAACCATCCAATCATGGCAAAGTGTGGGAAATCTGCCCTATTTAAACACAACAAGCAGGAATAATTCTCATAACTAGTTGTAGCGTCCCCTTGTAGGCAATATGTCTGGAATGGAGAGGCTGTGCACTTTCAGGCACAGAGCTGGGGCACCCAGGAGTCCAAAGTCATGATTGGACTCCTTGTGAAAGACCATGACCAGAGACTGCTGCAGAGCCAGTACCAGGGTTCCCAATATAAAGCAGAAGCCTGGTACCATCTAGCCCCGTAACCTCACCAGTGCTACTGGCATACCCCGAACTGGTGAGCAGGTCAGGCATCATTATGCTGACCTGAAGCAGCGAAAGGGGGATCTCTTGGATCAGTGGATCCAAGAGGCTAGGAGGACAGGGGAGGTCCCAGCCATGTGTAAGTATCAGTCCACTATCTGTTTAATAATTGCCAGCTCATGTATATTATGGATAGGTATGACTAAGTATTCATCTTATGTCCTTCTCAGCAGCAAGTGAGTGGGCTACAAACCAGGAGGCCCATGGATATCGCTTGGAGTAGTTGTGACGCGAGGCAGGTTAGTAATATTCTTGCATGTACTATCATAGGAATTAAATCTAAAAGTAGTAGTAAGTTAATT